>NW_006408706.1:3586687-3601798 GCF_000296735.1 Chrysochloris asiatica
CAGATTGAAGAAGTTGGTAGAATTCTTCTGTTTCATCCTTGTGGGCTTTAGTGGTTGGTGCATAAATTTGAATAATAGTGGTATTAACTGGGCTTCCCTTTAGGTGCGTGGATATTATCCTATCACAGACAGCATTGTACCTCATGACTGATCTGGATATGCTCTTTTTGACAATGAATGCAACACCATTCCTCTTCAATCTGTCATTCTCGGCATATTAAACCATGTGGTTGTCAGATTCAAAATGGCCAATACAAGTCCATTTCAGCTCACTAAGGTCTAAGATACCGATGTTTATGTGTTCCACTTTATTTTTGATAACATCCAATTTTCCCAGATTCATAATTTGTACATTCCATGTTCCAATTTCCAATGGCTGTTTACAGCTGTTTCTCTTCATTTTGTGTTGTGCCCCATCAGCAAATGAAGGTCCCACGGGCTTTTCTCCCACAGGCTTTACTCCATTAGCGTCACCAAGGTCACCTCTTCCCCAGTCGCATTTTGAGTCCTTCCAACCTGAGGGGCTCATTTTCTGGCACTATATCTGACAGTGTTTTTCTTCTGGGTTGATAGGGATGAGCAATTTAGATACTAACTATCAAAAATGGGGGGCTCTAAAGGCACAAAGTGGATGGCTTACAAGCTTTCATGAGTGCACTTAGTTTCAGAATGAGGGGAGTAAGTTAGAATACCCATTGAATAATTTTCTTCTTGCCTAGATGGGGTCAGGTAAATGGGGGTATGAGTTTTTGACTAAATTATGAGTAATTGTGATCAGAACTAATGGTGTTTGTTACAACTGTAAATGTAGAAGAGGTGTAACTAAAAGGGGCAGTAATTAATCTTTCAGGAACAGTGGACCCTAAGACCATTAAGAAGGAAGAGCTTGGGATCCTAACCATAAAAGCAATGACAGCAGAGGTGATGGCATACAGAGATAGAGAAACTGAGGACTAAAGGCCCATAGAATGGTGTGGACAGAAGGTTGGCTTGCAAGATGTGCCTTTTGAACACTCAAACAAATGTGTTCTTTCTGTGTTGTATATACATAAAAACAAATAGAAAAAAGGAATAGAGGTAAATAATGTTTATTGCAATTTTTGCAATGAAATGAAATATGATCACAACACATGCTTAAAAAAAAAAAAAGCATTTATTACTATTTAACATTTCCTTGATAAACTAGGTAATGTGATAGCAAGCTTCTTAAGTGCCCATGAGCAAATAACAAAGAACAATAAAAGCAAAGAAACTCTGATGGGTTATTAAGAGAATTCAAAATTATCTTGGTACACTAAAAAGCTATATACAATTAATTAGATGATTAAATCATAATTTAATTATCAACTGTTTATGCACATATGAAGTATTTCAAGATGCCATTTTATAATAAAAAGTGCATTTTTATTAACACAATCACTTTCACCAGGTAAAATAAAAATATACCTCATATTTATCCAGGTTCTTTCCATCATTTTGCAAAATATATTTTGGCATATAAAAGACAACGCACACAAGTAATGGCTGGCCATGTGAAATATAACAGTGAACCACAACAGAGGGGGGGAAAGCCCTAGAACACAGCAGACCTTGAAGTGAAATATGATAGCAAGCCACCGTTCTTGTTGCATTTTAAGTAAGCACATTACTTGGATTCATAAATAGAAAATTTGTTTAGAAACTCTGAGGTAAGTTTCTTATTTTATTCTCCAATGCTTGAATCATACTGGATATTCCTGGCCAGTTGTGATCTCCACATCTGAAAAGGACTACAGAGAAATAAAAAAGGAAGGAAGCTCTCAAAGATGATGAAAGGGTTGAAATAAAGGAAGAAAGAAGATCAAAAGGAGAGAAGTTTTCAGACTGTGAAGAAAAAGCTGAGGGGATGCTTTTTAATGTTCTTGAAATATATGGTGTATTGTCCTAACAATGGTAGCTAGCTGTTCTATTTAGGACAAACCAGAAGAAAATGGTTTATATTAAAGCAATGATCAATTTAGATTACTAAGGGAAATTCTGAAATCTTTTCCAGGATTATTTAAAAACTTGTTGTTAAGCACTGTTGAGCTGGTTCCAATGCACAACGATTCTGCATAGAGTTTACAAGGAGCAGCTGGGGGACTTGAACCACCAACCTTTCAGTTAGCAGTCCAGGACTCCATTTTAAAACTAGACAGGTATTTAATTTACCTAGATGGTTAAGATACAGGATTGAGGCCTACAATCTGATTTATAAAGTGTTGTTATCAAATTATATGTTTTATTAACATAATTTCTATTTGATCTTTATAAAGATGGTGGCTGTGTGCTGTGGAGTCGGTTCCGACTCATAGCAACCCTGTACTGGGTTTCTGAGGCTGTAAATCTTTACGGGAGCAGAAAGTCTCATCTGTCTCCCACGGAACAGCTGGTATTTTCAAACTGCTGACCTTGCAGTTTGCAGCCCAATTCATAACCACTACGCTACCAGACAGATATATTAAAATGTAGAAAGATACTTAGCAGATATTATTGAACATAGTCACTTATCCTAAATTATAGGATTCAGTGCAAAGAGCATTGCTGTGGATCAAACATAATGTGAGACATTGGATAAGCCTCAGCTCTGTCATCTGTAGAGGGGGAGTGTAATAGTTTTCATCTTATAAAAGTGATGTAATAATAAAATAAAATAATCTGTATAGTAATTCTGGTAATTCTGGTACAATTTCTTAGCAGCATGAGATGTTTAATGTTATTTCGCTTCTATTTCCTAACAGGTACAACAAATAAGGCTTTCCGTTTCACAAAAGAGATAGTGACATAAACCCATGAAACTTTTCAGAATTTCCACTCTTAATGGGAAAGTACAAGTACCACTGAAAACATCTTCTCACCAGTCCATAATATCTCATCCTCCCATTCCCTCTCCTCTCCATTTCTCTTTCTTTCTCCCTGATGGTCACAGTTTTGAGGCTTATTTTGAGTATCACCATATCAAGGCAAATGGTTGACACTCCACTGGGTTCCACATTTTCCAGTACTGGTCTTCACAAGGTCACATGCTAATTCATCCACAATAAGTTCAAAGTAGTACCATTTGAAGTCTTCTGAGGTGTGTCAGAATTCAGCAAACAAAATTTGGAGGCTGGTTCCTTTAGAAGCCACTAACTATAAACAATGCCCAAAGTTGAGCTGCACCGTTTAAGAGTGTCTTTACAGACAATTAAATGAAAGAAGAGTTGGCAAAGTTAGCAACAATTCATGTCTCCTAGCCTGCTATCTGTTGCTTGGTAACCAGGCTTACCTCTGAACTCTGACCACTTCACAGACGCTGCAGAAAATTATTCTAGCATTCAAATCACCTAGCTATTTTCACATCTAGAAGTGGGCAAAACATTTCCTTCACAGCTTAAGGGATAATCATTTTGAAAAACTAAATCTTCGTGACAGTCTATAAACTATCCATAATACATGCTATCATATTCAGCATGTTTCATGCTCTTCAGTACAAAAGTAGCTTTTCTTTAATAGAACCAAACTATGAGAAATTATAAGGAAAGATATTGATATGAACCAGAAAATATTTTCCTGTCTATGTTTTTAAGAATAAATCACCCCATTATCCATCAAACAAATTACATTCTCTCAAACCATCTCATTTCTCAAAACCATCATAATAGTATCTTTATTATAATCTAGTTTTTCCACCAGAGAAATTTTATATGTAATCAAAAATGTATGATCAGTTTAGTTAATAAATGTCTCTTTTTCAAGTCTATGGAAATAAAGATTAGTAGGATTTTTGTTATTACTGATTTTGCAGTTGTTTGTTTGTTTGTTTTTGGCAATGTGAGAATATTAAGCATACCTTTTTAAATACTTAATTATCACTGAAACTATGTCAGATTCAGAATTCAAATAAGTGTTTAGGATGCTCGCCCTACAACTTCCAATTTAATTAGAAGACAGCATGGGGCAGCAAAGGTGGTTAGAACAGCAAGGTCTGCAGTTCAAACTCACCAGCAGTTTCTGGGAAAACCTATACACAGTCTCTATGGGTCAGAAATAACTCAACAGTACTTATCAATAACAAAATAATAAAAGAAAAACTAGCAAGGGTTGATTGTTTTTAAAATGGTCATATATGTCTAAGACATAAAAGATAAAGGGTGAGTGAATTAAATATTCTGGGAACTGACTATATGAATTTAACTGAAGTATTCCAGAAAATCATTCTAGTTTGACTGTCGTATAAACTCATGGGCAAAATACTGAATGATGCAGAAAGCATCAAAAGAAAATGGAAGGAATATACAGAGTCACTGTATCAAAAAGAAAAGGTTGATGTACAACTGTTTTAAGATGTAGCATATGATCAAGAACCATTGATAAGGAAGGAAGAAGTCCAAGGTACACTGAAGGCATTGGCAAAGAGCAAGACTCCAGGAACTGAAGGAATACAAATTGAAATCTTTCAATAAACTGATGCAGCACTAAAGGCACTCATTTATCTATGTTAAGAAATTTGGACAACTACCTGGCCAAATGATTGGAAGACATCCATATTTGTGTCCATTCCAAAGAGAGGTGATCCAAAAGAATGCGGAAATCATCGTACAATATAAATTACTATCACATGGAAGTAAAATTTGTCTAAATATAATTTTAAAAATAGTTACAACAGTATATTGACAGTACACGGATAGAGTCTAAAGCTGAGTTCAGACAGGGACGTGGAATGAGGAATATCATTGCTGACTTAGATGGATCTTGGCCGAAAGTAGAGAATACCAGAAAGATATGTACCTGTGCTTCACTGACTATGAAAAGGCTTTCACTGCATGGATCATGACAAGATATAGATAACATTGCAAAGAATGAGTATTCCAGAACAATTATTGTGCCCATGAGGAACCTGTACATGAACCAAGAGGCTCCTGTTCAGACAGAACAAGGGGAAACTGAATGGTTTAAAATCAGGAAAGGTGTGTGCCACATTTCACCATACTTATTAAATCTGTATGCTGAGCAAATAATCCAAGAAGCTGGATAATATGAAGAAGAATGTGGCATCATTAACAAACTGTGATACAGGGAGGATACAACTTTGCTAGCTGAAAAGTAAAGAGGACTTAAAATACTTACTAATGAAGATCAAACACCACAGCCTTTAGTATGGGTTGCACATCAAGTAAAGAAAACAAAAATCCACACCACTGGACCAATAAATAGTTTCATGCTAAATGGAGAAAAGATTGAAGTTATCAAAGATTTCATTTTGCATGGATCCACCATCAACACTCATGGAAGTAGCAGACAAGAAATCAAATGGCATACTGCATTAGAAACATCTGTTACACAAGACCTCTTTAAAGTGTTAACGAGATGTCAGGTTGAGGACTAAGGAACTCCTGACCCAAGCCATGGTATTTTCAGTAACCTCATATACATGTGAAAGTGTGACAATGAATAAGGAAGACAATAGAAGAATTGATGCATTTGAGTTATGTGTTAGAGAATAATATTAAAGACCCATGGACTGCCAGAAAAACAAACAAATCTGTGTTGGAAGGAGTACAGTCAGAATGCTCCTTATAAGACAGGATGGCGAGACTTCATCTCTCATACTTTAGACATGTTATCAAGGATGACCAGTCCCTGGAGAATGGCATCATGCTTGGTAAAGTGGAGGGTCGATGAAAGAGAGGTAGGTCCCAATGAGATGAATTGGCACAGTGGCATCAGCAATGAGCTTAAGCATAACGATGATTGTGAGGATGGCACAAGACTCTGTGTTTCATTCTGTTGTGAGTAGGGTAGCTATGAGACAGAACTGACTCGACAGCACTTAACAACAACAACAACAAAAACTACAGGTCTCTGGATCCAAAGTGTCTGAAAAACTCAAAAAACAATGGGTAAGTGCATGGATAAGCAATAGTTCAATCTGGCCTGCTGTTAGGAGGCCCTGGTACATGGAGAAATGAAAAGCTAAAATAGATAGAGATATAGCATAACTCATGAAAGAGAGCTTTTAGATCAGAATATAACAACCAAACCTTACCCAAGTCTTAGAATTTTGTTAGTGGCAGCAAATCCATTCCATGGATTATTTGTATTGGCATATTGCTGCTGTCTCAGCTGTTACTGCCAGACAACTTCAGCAGCTAGTGTGGCAATGCCAGAGTGAAAGGAGAATTTGTGCTATTTTCAGAGAAAACACAGAGTCAAACATTGCTGACTATAGACATACTAAGTTTGTACTGCGAAATGGGGAACTGCCTTAATAAGAACTGGGGGTACTGATCAAGTGCATAACTCCTATAGCAAGAGATCAGGTGTTTTTCTAATGCATGTCTTCTTGGTACTATTTCTGGAATGTGTTCTACATTTCAGCTCACAGACTTTTGAGATGATACTCTGTGGAATTGTCAAAAATGTCTTCATAATAATTTTAAGTTCTAATATGGTAAGCACTGGACTGCAAATCACAAAGTCTGTGGTTCAAGTCCACCAGCCACTCTGCAGGAGAAAGATGAAGCTCTCTGCTCCCTCAGAGATGTAAAGCCTCATAAATCCTGTACAGGGTTCCTGTGAGTCAGAACTGACTCAATGGCACTTAATTAGAAATTCAGACCTCACTGAATTTACCAAAATATATATTTCAAATCTATTTTCTTACGTATAAAAAGGAGTCCTGCTGTGAAATTATCGGATAAGCACTGGACTGCTAACCGCCTGGTCAGCAGTTCAAACCCACCAGCCATTCTTCAGAGACCCTAGGCAGAATTACTATGAGTCAGAATTGATTCAATGGCATTTAATAACAACAATATATAAACATTTGTTGTTTTTGTTAAGTCCCATTGACTTGGTTACAAATCGGGCTGCGAACCTTAAGGCCAGCAGTTCAAAACTACCAGCCACTCTGCGGGAGAAAGATGAGGCGTTCAGCTCCCGTAAAGACTTACAGCCTCGGAAACCCTTTACAGGGTCTCTATGGGTTGGAACCAACTTGACAGCACTTAACAACAAACAACAACAACAACCATTGACTCAGTTCCAACTTACAGAAACCCTGTATAGGGTTTCAGAGGCTTCAATCTTTGTATGAGCAGAAATCTCATCTTTCTTCCACGGAACAGCCGGTGGGTTTGAACTACCAACCTTGTCCAGTGCTTACTGTATGGAGCCACCGCGCTCCTGATATAAATACATAGTATATAAAATGTATGTGCAAGTATATAAATAAAATTTCATCTATTGTTTTATATGTTCATTGTCAAATATAGTTAAAAGTAAATGTAGACGAATATTAGAGTTTCCCAGCAATGTATTTTAAAAATACTGCCATGACATTGAATAAATGTTATTACATCTCCTTTCTATGCTCTTTCTACAGACAGAAAGAACACCAGCATACTACATGCTTTAATGGTGATGACCTAAAACAAAAAGCAAGCCCACTGCCATCAAGTTGATTCCATCTCATAGTGACCCTATCGGGACAAAGCAGAACTGGTCCATAGGGTTAACACAGCTGTACATCTTTTAAAAGCAGATTGCCAAATCTTTCTCCTGAAGAATGGTTGGTGCATACCAACCGCCAACATTTTGGTTAACAACAAAGCACTTTAACCACTGTACTACCAGGGCTATGGAATTCCTAATTTGACTCTGATTTGTAATTTAAAAAAAAAACAAAAAACACTTTATACCCATTAAATATGTTTCCCGTGTTTTAATTTCCAAGTTAAAAAGACGTGTTAACTTTTTATGCTAAGTATAGCAGATATCCTGTTGATGATGAATATTAGAGGTCATGTGGAATCCCTTGACAAAATCATAATTCAAAGACAAAATTCTTCTTTGGCTTCCCTTACTGATTGTAAAGCTTTCACATGCACAGGAAATGAATGACAATACTGAGGATTTGGTCAGGTGCATTTTCCTGTTCCTACTTAAGTCTTATCCTTCTAGAATTTCTCTTTGGATATTATTTGAAATAGTCACATTTTTTTCACCCTATGGATAAGTCAATTGTGTCCACATCATTGATTGAATGGTCCATATTCCTCCCACTAATTTAATACAATATCTTTATTAAATACCAAGTTTCCATACATCTATTTTGGGTTTCTCTTATCTGTTGTTTTTTTTATCCTAATACCAATAGCACATTCGGTTATTTACTACAAAAGACAAGTATTGGTATCTGTCAGGACAATTAGACCACTCCCTCCCATTTTTTTTTTTTTTTTTAGTTTTTCTTTTCATTAGTTTTGGCTCTTTACAATTCCATGGAAGACAAAATGGTTAAAACACTGGCATGGAAACCAAAAAGTTGGCATTTCAAGCCAGTTGCTTTGTGGGAGAAAGATCTAGCAGACTACGCTCAAAAAGATTTACCATGATGGATACCCTATAAGGGAGTTCTACTACTATGTTCTTACATGATTGCTATGAGTTCAAATCAATTTGATGGACATAAGTTTTTATGGGCATTATTCCAGGAACAAAATCCTGGTGATAATAGTGAGTAAGTGCTCATCTGTAAAATAAAAGGTCCATGATGTGAACCCACCAGTTCCTCCTTGGAAGAAAGATGTGACAATCTTCTTACATAAAGATTACAGCCTGGATAAACATATGTTGTTGCTGTTAAGTGCCATTGAGTAGGTTCCGACCCATTGCGACCTTGTATAGGGTTTCCAAGGAGCAGCTGGTGAGCTTGAACCACTGATCTTGCAGTTCAAATGGCTTTCCAGTCTGGCGCATTAACCCACAGCACCACACCAGGACTCAATTAGTCTGATAGGGTCTCTATGAGTCAGATTGCCTCAAAGGGTTTATTTTGTTTTGTTGTTATTGTCAGTAGGTGCTGTCAAGTTGGTCCTGACTCACAATGACCCTAGCTAGGCTCAACAGAATGAAACACTGCACCACACTCACAATTGTTGTTATGTAGCCCATTATTACTGCCACAGTGTCAATCCATCTCCTAGAGAGTCTTCCCCTTTTCTTGCTGATCCTTCACTGTACTAAGCATTATGTCCTCCTTTAGGGACTAGTCCTTCCTGACAAAATGTGGAAAGTAAAAGAGACAAAATTTCTCTGTCTTCATTTCTAAGACGCATTCTGGCCAGACTTCTCCCAAGACAAATTTGTTTGTTCTTCAGGGAGTTCATGATACTTTCAATATTCTTTTTCAACAGCATAATTCAAATGCATCAATTCTTGTATGGTCTTCCTTATTCACTATCCAACTTCCCATACATATGAAGCAATTAAAAATACCATGGTATGGGGCAGGTGCACTTTAGTATTCAAAGTGACACCTTTGCTCTTTATTGTGTTAAAGAGGTTTTTTTCTAGCAGATTTGCCTAATACAATGTATCTTTTGATTTCTTGACTGCTGCCTCCATGAGTGCTGATAGTAGATCCAAAGTATTTGATGACTTCAATCTTTTCTCTGTTTATCATGATAATATTCATTGTGAGGATTTTCATTTTCTTTACATTTAGGTACAATCCATACTGAATGCTGTAGTCTTTGACCTTCATCAGTAAGTATTTCAAGTTCTATTTGCTGGAAAGCAAGCAAGGCTGTGTTATTGTAGGTTGTTAATGATTCTTTCTCCAATCCTGATGCCATGTTCTTCTTAATAAAAATCCAGATTCTCAGATTATTTGCTCAGCATACAGAATGAATATTGATATTATTGAGTCAGTTCCAACTCATGAAGACACTGTATAGGATTTCCAAGGAGTGCTTGGTGGGTTTGAACTGCTGACTTTGAGATTAGCAGTCCATTGCTTATTCTACAGCACCACACCAGGAATCCACAGAATATGTATAGTGAAAAGATACAACCTTAATGCACACATTTCCTGAATTTCAATAATTCATTATCCCCTTCTTCTAGTCTAATGACTGTCTCTTGGTCTATGTACAGGTTCCTCACGAGCACAATTTGGTGTTCTGGAATATCCATTGTTCACAATGTTGATCATAGTTTGTTATGATACTCATGGTCAAATATCTTTGTATAGTCAATAAAGCACAAGAAAACATCTTTCTGGTATTCTCTGCTTTCAACAAAGATCCATCTGATGTCAGCAAAGGTATCCCTTGTTCCAAATCCTCTTCTTAATACAGTTTGAATTTCTAGCATCTCTCTCTGGATGTACTACTACAACGCTTCTTGAATTATCTTTAGCAAAATTTTATTTGCATTTCATATTAATGATATTGTTCAATGATTATCACATTCTGTTGGGTCACCTTCCTTTAAATTTAGTCCAAAACATATCTCTTCTAATCCATTAGTCAGGTTGTTGTTGTTAAGTGCTATTGAGTTGGTTCCAACCCATAATGACCATGTATATATAGGGTTTCTGAGTAACGAGTGTTGAGTTTGAATCACCAACTTTGAGTCTGAATTGCCAACAATGTGGCTTAAACCAACTTTGCAGTCCAGTGCATTAATCCACAGCACCACACCAGGACTTCATTATTCAGGTAGATGTCTTCCAAATTCCTTGGCATAGACCCGGGAAGGCCTCTAGTGCTGCATCAATTTTTTGAAACACTTCAATTTGTAATCCAACAATTCCTGGAGTCTTGTTTATCACCAATGCCTTCAGTGCACCTTGGATTTGTTCCTTCAATATCAGTGGTGCTTGATCATATGCTAGCTCTAAAAATAGTTGAACATTGATCAATTACTTCTCAGTACAGTGACTCTGTGTGCTCTTTTCATCTCCTTCTGATGTTTCCTGCATCATTTAATATTTTGCTCCTAGAATCCTTAAATATTGCAACATAAGGTTTGAATTTATACTTCAATTTTTTGAGTATGTTCTTCCCTTTGGTTTCCTAATTCCAGGTCCCTGCACATTTCATTATAATAATTGACTCTGTCTTCTTAAGCTGTTCTTTGAAGTTTTCTGACCAGCTCTTTTACTTCCTCATTTCTTCCTTTTGATTTATCATCTCTACGCTTCAGAGCAAGTTTCAGTTTCTTCTCACATCCATTTTGGTCTTTTCTTTCTTTCCTGTCTTTCTATTGACCTTTTGCTTTCATTCTGTATGTTCATGTCATTCCACAGCACTTCTGGTCTTTGGGCATTAGTTCTTGTTGTTTAGAGGTGCCATCAAGTCAGTACCAACTCACAGTGACCTTATGCACAACAAAACAAAATACTGTCCAGTCCCACGCTAATCAAGCAGTCATTACGATGCTTGAGCCCATTGCTGCTGCCACAGTGCTAATCCATCTCCTTGAAGGGATATTTCTCTTTTTTGCTCATCCATACTTTAACAAGCATGATGTCCTTCCAGGGCCTGGTCCCCTCATTCTAGCTGTACTTCCTCCAACACAGCTTTGTTTGTTCTTTGAACCTTCCATGGTACTTTTAATATTCTTCTCTAACACCATAACTCAAATGCATCAATGCTTCCTTATTTATTCTGCAACTTTCACATGATTATAAGGTTATTGAAAATATCATGGCTTGGGTCAGGAGCACCTTTGTCCTCAAAGTGACATCTCTGCTCTTCAACACTTTAAAGTTGTGCAGCAGATTTGCCTAATGCAATATGTCATTTGATTTCTTGATGGCTGCTTCCATGAGTGTTGATGATGGATCCAAGCAAAATGAAGTCTTTGACAACTTAAAGCTCTTTTCCATTGATATGGATGTTGTTTATTTTTCAATGGTAAGACTTTTTGTTTACATTGAATTGCAACCCTTAGGGAAGGCTGTGGTCTTTGATCTTCAACAGTATTTTAAGTCCTCTTTGTTTTCAGCAAACAAAAGGCTGTATCATCTGCATATCACAAGTTGTTAATGGCTCTTCCTCCAATCCAGATTTAGTTCTTGAGACAGTCTCTAAATTCAGGTGGGATATGTTCAAAGTCATATTTTGGCTCTTGTGGACTTGATTTAATTTTCTTCAGCTTCAGCCTAATCTTGACATTGATGGTCTGTTTCACAGTCTTCCCCTGGCCTTGTTTTGACTGATGCTATTGAGTTTCTCCTTTATCTCTTCCCACAGCTGTGGTTAATTTGATTCCTGTGTATTTCATCTGGTTAGGTCCATGTGCATAATCACCATTTATGTTGCTGAAAAAAGGTATTTGCAATGAATAAACTGTTGGCCTAGCAAAACTCTGACATGGGATCTCCAGCATCATTTCTATAACTAAGGCCATATTTCCCAACTAGTGATCCTTCTTCTTTGCTTCCAACACTTACATTGCAATCACTAGTAATTATCAATGCATGTTGATCCCATGCTTGATCATTTTCAGAATGAAGAAGTTGGTTTTTGTTGTGTTCCCCCTTCAGTCAGGAGCAGGTGGTGGGTTTGAACTGCTGACCTTAAGCTTCCCAGCCCAGTGCTTTTCCTAGAATTTTTCAATTCTATCATCATTGTCTTTGTTGTTGTTATGTGCCGTAGAGTCGGTTCCGACTCACAGTGACCCTGTACAGGGTTTCCGAGGTTGTAAATCTTTACGGGAGCAGAAAGCCTCATCTTTCTCCCACAGAACAGCTGGTAGTTTTGAACTGCGATTCACAGTGGCTGGTAAATAACTTTGAAATAAGTGTTATTAACTAGTCTTCTTTGTAGGCATATGGGTATTATCACAGACAGCATTGTACTTCAAGATGAATCTTAAAATGCTCTTTTTGACAATATGATGTCATTCCTCTTCAATTTTGTCATTCCAGCATAGTAAACCATACGACTGTCCAACTCAAAATGGCCAGTACCAGTCCATTTCAGCTCACTAAGGAGCTCTGGTAGCCTAGTGGTTACGAATCAGGCTGCGAACCACAAGGTCAGCAGTTCAAAACTACCAGCTGCTCCATGGGAAAAAGATGAGGCTTTCTGCTCCTGTAAAGATTTATAGCCTTGGAAACCCTGTACAGGGTCGCTATGGGTTGGAACCAACTCGATGGCACTTAACAACAACAACAATGCCTGGGGCGGGAGGGGGAGTGTTGGCTTATTACTCCATGCAAATTTTAAAATCCATTCATCTATCAAGGCATATGGAAATCCTGCTAGGATTTTTTTTTCCATTGAAATTTTATTGAATTTATAGATTAATTTCAGATGACTTGCTATTTCAAACATACTGACTCTTCAATTCTTGTGAACACATCCTTCAGTGATATTTTTAAACTTTCTTCATAAAAGACCCTGTATAATTTTTATTATTTTCCCCAATAATTTAAGCTTTTGTCTGTTATTTGTACATGGTGGCTTTTTTATCCCCAGCTACTGTCAGGTTGTCCTATTTGTTGGCTTTTAAATAAACTTCTCTAATTGAATGGTTTGGATATATAAAACACTATTTTTTTTTTCTGAAGCTATATTTAGAATTTTTATGAGTTTGAAAGACTGATCTATAGATTCTCTTGGATCATCTGCAAACACTGAGAATTTAGTTTTTTTCCTTTCCAGTCTTGATAACTTTTATTTTATTTTGTTCTTTATATTTTAGTGTTTAGGTATTCCAAAACAACATAGAACATAGGATAGTGAATATTCCTATTTTGCTCCTTACTTTAAAGGCAATGCTTCTAACTTTCATAATTAAATGTTTTAATGTGGCCATGGTGCTGATCTGGTAGCGTAGTGGTTACGAATTGGGCTGCGAACCGCAAGGTCAGCAGTTCGAAACTACCAGCTACTCCGCGGGAGAAAGATGAGGCTTTCTGCTCCTGTAAAGATTTACAGCCTCGGAAACACTGTACAGGGTCGCTATGAGTCGGAACCGACTCCACGGCACATAACAACAACAACAATATGGTGCTGGTGGTGCGCTGTAGAATTGATTTCAACTTACAGAGACCCTGTGGAGGATTTCCGAGGCTGTAAGTCTTTACCGAGCAGAAAGCCTCATCTTTCTCCCGCAGAATTGCTGACAGCTTCATACTGTGACCTTGAGGTTAGCAGCCTCTGCTACTAGAGCTCTTTGGACACATTATTGTTCCTTCTACTCCCATGTGCTAAGATTTTATCAGGAAAATTTACTCCATTTTTTTTCAAATTCTTTATACCAATATTAAAAAATTGAAAATAAATTACATTCATCAATGATTCAATTGTATGTATTACATGTGGGGTTTTTAAGGTAGCATTTCTCTATTAATTTCTCTGGATTACTAGCATCCTTTTAGATATTACCCGTGATTTCCATGACTAAACAGGTTTGGTGAATGCTGTGAACTAAAAACCTCCTTCTTAAAAATACACAATACATGCCATTAGATATTGGCTCTGAGATATCCTCCAGTGAAAAAAACATTTGATTATTTAACAAACAACTTTCTAAAATTCACTTGATCAAATAATTTTTTTCCCTCAAAATAACTTAATAGCATCCCCAAGACACTATTATATCACAAAACACTCATTGAGAGAACTTGCTTTAGAATCGTTAAGACACAGAAAGGCATGACTCACTTTCTCTGAAAACTCCGCTACTCAAAACAGCCACCTATATGGGGAAAGAATCTAAAATCATCACTGGAAGTGTAACCAAATTTGGGGGAGGAAAAGTGCTTTCAAATTCAGAGTGTAAGAAAGCTGTAAGAAATAATGCACTAAGTACTTTAAAGTAGGAAATTAATGCCTCTAAAGTGCATGGTCCACCACTTGTCTGTTTGTTGTATTGTGGAAGCTATGTCCCAAGTATTTTAAATACCAGCAGGGTCACCCATGGTGAATAGGTTTCAGATGAGCTTCCAGACTAAGCCAGACTAAGAGAAAGGAGAGACTAAATACTTCCAAATATTTACTCAGAGAAAACCTCTGACTAGCAGAGAAACACTGTCATATATACTGTCGGAAAATGAGCACCTCAGGTTGGAAGGTACCTAGAATGTAACTGGAAAGAGCTGTCTCCTCAAAGTAGAGGTGACTGTGATGACATGAATGGTGTAAAGCCCTCAGGACCTTCATTTACTGATGGTGCACAACTCAAAATGAAGACAAACAGTTATAAACATCCATTAATAATTGGAACATGGAATGCATGAAGTATAGATCTAGGAAAATTGGAAACTGTCAAAAAATGAAATTGAACTCATAAACATCAATATCCTAGGCA
>NW_006408706.1:3605318-3606967 GCF_000296735.1 Chrysochloris asiatica
AAAGAACAAACAGATCTGTGTTGGAAGAAGTACAGCCAGAGTGCTCCTTGGAGGCCAGGATGGCCAGACTTTGTCTCTCATACTTCGCACATATATCAAGAGGAACCAGTCACTGGAGAGGGATATCATGTTTGGTAGGGTGGAGGGTCAGGGGAAAAGAGTAAAACCCACAGCGAGATGAATTAGCCAAGTGACAGCATCAATGGACTCAAGTGTAGCAACGATTGTGAAGTTGGTGCAGGACTGGGCAATGTTTTGTTCTGTGGTGCACAGGGTCACTATGAGTAGGTACTGACTCAATGGCACCTAACAACAACAACAACAAAAGCAGATAGTAGTTACATATGGTTAGGACATTGATAAATTACATTCTAAGGAGGTTGGAGACTCCAACTGAGAATTTTGGTTTGCTGACAGAGCTGCAAATTTAGAGTCAATACTAAACTTCTAAAGATAGCAAGATGAGAAGCTGAGGCTTCCGCCAACAGTTTTCCTGTAGCACTACAAATGCTGATCATTTGTAGGGGACACAAATCATTACTCTACTGAGGAATGGAAACAGCCCTTGTCAATCAAGACAAAACTTTCACTACCAATTGGAGTTCTTAATAACTTAGTATATTTTAGGCTTTTTCTGTTTTTTTTTTTTTTTTTTTAAGTTCTCAAATGTTCTGTTGTGAATTGGGTCACTAATTAGTCAGAAACAACTCGACAGAACTTAACAATAAAAATAACAAACTAGAAATTCAGAATCAAATCATTCCATTATAAAAACAATAAGCATATAAGTGATTTGAATCTGATAGTCACTCTCTAGAAATACTAAAAGTATGCCCAGATATAAAAAAAAAAGTAATATATTAACTTAGGTAGAAATGGGTTGTTTGACAAGAACCAACATGTGGCATGTGATAAATTGCATAGAATTAAAATCACAAGTGTGTGAGCACACACACAAGTAAATGAAAAACTGGTGAATTCTGAGTAAGATTACTAAGTTACAGCACTGTCAATTTCCTGGGTGATTTTTCTGAGTTTCTGTAAGAAGTTATGACTGGAAGAAAGTAGGTAAAGAGTACACAGGGGGTCTCTTAGTATTAATGCTGACTAATGCATGTGAATCTACAATTACCTCAAAGTGTAATTAAAATATATAGAGTACTGGTATGGCACAGTGGGTTTATGCACTGAACTGCAAAGTTGGTTTGAATTGCTAGGTCAGCTATTCAAACTTACCAGTTACTTCTTGGAAATCCTATACAGGGTTGCTAGGGGTCAGAACCCTGTGTAGGATTTCTAAGGAGCGGCTCATAAGCTTGAACCACCAATCTTGCAGTTCAATGCATTAGCTCATAGCACCACACCATTACTCCCTTCACCTAGACATCAATTTAATAATTAGAAACAAATGTTCTCTTTGTTTTTTGGCAACTTTCAAATATGAGGTACACTGTTTTATCCCTATATTCTATAAATTTACATAAATAGATTTTAGAAATAAATTCACATACACAAACACACACATCCATATCCTGGACACTGAAAAAAAAAAAAAAAGTAAACTCAAAAGTCTAATAAAAATGTGAAATATTAAAGTATTTAAAATGAAACACACACATCCATATCCTAGACACTGGAAAAAAAAAAAA
>NW_006408706.1:3607332-3620739 GCF_000296735.1 Chrysochloris asiatica
CCCACCAGCCGCTCCTCCAAAATCCTAAACAAGGTCACTGTGAGTCAGAACCGACTTGATGGCATATAACAACGACAATAACAACAAATATCAAGAATAACACTATAGTTTCAACGTAGCAAACAATATACGTTATAGTTTCAAGGCAATAATAAATGTCATGGGTCTGCTCATTAACCTCTACTACTGCACTCTAAATACAGAGTCTCATTCTTCTAAGTTAGTAATAGTTCAAGTCTAATCAAACGAACAAAAAAGCAAAAACAAACTTTTAAATACAATGGACTCTGATTATGTATATATATGTAAGACACTGCATACTTGATTAAGCTATAGAATTCAAACCCAAGTTGCTATCTGAGAAAAGTAGCACTTTGCCAAATAATTTGTACACTAAGGTCTACAAAAGCATATAAAGTGAAAGCATAAGAGATTAAGCAGTTTGAACACCTGCACCCGGAACTTGTCGTGGATATAGCTACAGATAAGGAGACATAAGTATATTGAGAGCTTACCAATGTGTTCAGCATTTGACATGATATTCCCTGCTCTAATTGTCAAAATAACCCTGAAAGGTATATATTACTCCTCTAATATTAAGTACTGAAAGATGAATGCTCTGGATCACTACTTATTTATTGTCAATGGCAAACTCAAATCCCAAAAGCAATTATTCTTATTATTTTCTTGTACATATAAACCAACCACGCTTCCTCTAGGCTTGGGAAATGCAGTCGTTCTCACTGTTATTTTTTAAAGACTTATTGACCGCCTCAAACCTAACACTGTTTGCTATACGATGTTCATGAGAATAATAGTCATGACAGACTAGCTGATCAGTCAATTGGGTTAAACCATGAAAGATTCACTTTCATTAGTCCCATAATTTTATTACTACTCAAAAGGCTACATATTTAGGAGTAAAATTGGTGTTTTCAAAACCAATTGCACCTGTGATGTTTCAACTGCTCTTCATAATGTAATGTAGGAAGCACAGTAGCTGGGAACCATATAAAGTCTGCAGTTCAAATCTTCCAATGGAACAAAGATGAGGCTTTCTACTCCCATAAAGATTTAAAGCCTCAGAAACTCTACACATGGCCACTATCTTGATTGCACTTAACAACAATAACATAATAAATTATAGCTCAGCCACTTTTACATGAAACAGCATCTCCAAACACCAAATGTGCATTTTCTGAGGACTGATGATTTAACAGACTTACTAATAGGGAGAGAGACATTTGTATGCCAGGTAAGGGTAATTGATCATAATCTGGACTATGAAATAATTGGAGAAGTAAATGTATATGCAACGAGTCAATAGTCACGTGTCCACACTCTAAAAGTTTATTTTGGATGCTCTGAAAACAAAATTCCAACAGGTTATTATTAAACAAGTTAATAAGACATTTCAAAAAATTTTGTGACAATGGAAAAACCTAGGACAGCTAAAAATATCTTGAAAAACAATAAAATTAGAGGGCACATTCTATCTGATTAAAATTACTATTAATCTACAATTAAAACGACAATGTGGCACTTGTATAGCAATAGACAGATAGTGAGTACCTTCAGTATAGTGTGCAGAAATGGAATACACAGCCAACTACTTTGACAAAAGCACCAAAGTAATTCAATAAAGAAAAGAAAGCCTGTTCAGTGCTGGAAGAACTTGAAAAACACAAAAAATGCGAAATCTGAATCTCTGCAGCTCATACATTTACAAAAATAAATTCAAAATGGATAAAAGACTGAAATTTACCAGTTAAAATAAATCTGGAAGGAAGCAGATGAGAACATCGTTGTGATCGTGAAGCAGGCAAAGATTTCTTACGATACGCAAACCAGTAAGCATGAATGACTACAATGATAAACTGAACTTTCATCAATATTAAACATTTCTTCTCATTAAAAGACACTATTAGTGAAATTAATAGGCAAACCACAATCTGGGAAAAATATGTACATTTATCTCAAAATAACTTACTCTAGAATATGCACACATTTAGAAGATAGGTGTATATTCTAGATATATATGTACATATTCTAGTTATATGTAAGCAAATTCTAGATGCAAATTCTTTTGAGAGGCATGTATGATGAATAATATATATACATGAAGGAGTCCTGGTGGCACAGGTGAAAGTGTTTGACTACTAACCAAAGGCTAGTAGTCCCTGGAAGAAAGATATGCTAATCTGCATCCATAAAGATTTATAGCTTTAGAAATCCTATGAGGCAGCTCTAATCTGTCCTATAAAGTTTCTATGAGTTGCAATCAACTGGATGACAAAGGGCTTGGTTTGGGAGGGTTCACTGGTTTTCGTTTTTGTATAGACAAGATACCAAATAATATATATTCTTTTGTGTCTGGGTTATTTCAGTCAGCATGTTTTGGAGGAGTCCTGGTTTAGTGCTGTAGGAAAAGCATTCGACTGTTAACCACAAGGTTCAAACCTACCAGCCACTTCTCAGAAACCCTATACAAGGTTCGCAATGAGTCGGAACCAACTCAATGGCACTTGACAACAATATTTTGGAGACTCATTGATGTTGTTGCTTTATGTTCTTTCTTATTGCTGAATCATATTCCATTATATGAATACAAAATCACATATGAAGGGGTTTCAAAGAGTTCATGGAAATCAACAGTAAAAGATAATGGAATTGTTCCATGAACTTTTGAAGCCATCTCCTAAATTCATACAATGAATTATATATTCATACATATCATAGAATATTACTCAGCAATAAGAAAAAGCAATAATGCAACATCGAGTCTCCAAAGCATTATTTTGATTAAGCCAGACACAAAATAATATATATTGTTTGATTCTATTTAAATATAAAAGCAGACACAACTAAATTGGTGGTAACAATCAGAAAACTATTATCTACACAGTGGGCAGATGTGTAGGGAGAACTGACAAGAAGGAGACATGAAAGAACTATTTGGAGAGCTAGCAACATAGGTATGTGAAATTGCCCGACTTCATTAAGTTATACAGTTGAGATCTATGCATTTTATTATACATAAATTACTTCTTAGTAAAAGATAGGCTGGTTGCTATATTTATTTTGTTTTATTTGTTTTACGTGTTTGAGTTATGGTATCAGAAAGAATGAGGTTCAGATTCTAACTCCATCATTTCTTTGCTGTGTAACCTTGGGTAAGTTTTAGTTTCCTTGTTTTCAATACAGAGATAACAGCACCTACACCATGGGACTG
Source organism: Chrysochloris asiatica (assembly GCF_000296735.1). Classification (NCBI taxonomy): domain Eukaryota; kingdom Metazoa; phylum Chordata; class Mammalia; order Afrosoricida; family Chrysochloridae; genus Chrysochloris; species Chrysochloris asiatica. The sequence goes on from NW_006408706.1 coordinate 3,610,565, forward strand.
TTGTGAAAATTCAATGAGATGATGGATAGGAAATAATACAGAACATGAAAAAAAGAGTAGGTTCAAAAAAACCCATTATGAATATTATAATCTATCATTAATCAAACCTATCCAAAGACCATACACAATCATAGATAAGGCCATACTGAATTCTCCGCTAAAACTAATTTCTTGCCAGAGTAGGTTACAACAAAAAGCCACTTGTGGCACTTCAATTATGATAACAAAACAAACAAACACACACACACACACACACACAAAAAAAAAACAGTGATTACTGTAAAACTGCTTTTCAATGAATAATGGGAAAACACAGGAATGAATTTGCAGCCATAACAACTGTAGATTATGGAAAAATAATCATACCCATGTCCAAGTCATCATTTCTTCCCTAAAATGTTTTAGTAGTCTCTTAACTAGTCTCACAGCCTGTCTTCTGGCCTTCCTCAACCTGCTACTCTAGGAAAGACAGAACAAGTGCTTTATAAACAGAATTTAGATCATGTCACACACACACACACCGCTCACCGCTTACATTATTTCGATGGCTGAGCATTGTTCTGATGAAAAACTCCGCATTTCTCACCATATCCCACCAAGGCCCTCTATGATACAGCTCTTGTTTACCTGTCCAATTTTCTTCAAGCCCCTCTAACTCCTTTAAGAGGAGTCCTGGTGTGACACTGTAGGTAAGATAAGTACTGAACTGCTAACCACAAGGTCAGCAGTTCAAACCCACCAGACACTCCAAGGGAGAAACAAACTTTCTGCTTCCATAAAGATTTTAACCTTGGAAACTCTATACAGGATCTCTACAAAGATTTACTGCCTCAGAAACACCATACAGAGTTGCTATAAAAATTTATGGCCTCAGAAACCCTACGCAAGGGTCACTATGAGTTCGTGTTAACTTGATGGCACTTAACAATAACAATCCTCTGCACACACAGCATTTCGAACCGACCATCTGCTTATTGGGAGAAAGATGCAGCTGTCTGTGAGGACTGAAATTGGTGCTATTTGAATCACTTGCCACAAAGCAACTTTCCTCTACTTATTCACCAATTCAACTTATGAGCTTGACCCTTATTCTAGAGAAATACCACACTGAAATTTCTTTTCCCTTATGTACTCAAATGAGTACCATGCTTACATGCTCTTTAGCCAATTTACATGCCAGTTGTAAAGCTTACCACTGAACTTATAAAAGTCTTGTGATCAGAAGAACATAAAATAATTGATGCATTCGAGTTACATTCTTGGTAAAGAATATTAAAAGTACCAGAAACTGTAGAGAATATAAAGTTGCTCTGAAATATGGAGGGAGCCATGTGCTTTTTTTAGTAAAAATTGGGACGATGAGTGTGTGTGCTGGTTGTATGGTCAGAGGAATCCAAGATATTGATGGACCCAACTCCTCTACATTTGGTATGAGGAAAACCTTTAAAACTGTAGCACTATCATTAAAATTTCTTACAACTTAGAGTCCTTCAAGTCCACAGATGATTTTGTAATCACCATCAACCTGAAGCACTTTTCACTTTAATTTTCTTTCATGAAGTCATTATCACAGAGGATGGATGGAGTTTTCTGTGGGGAAGATTAGGTGAAATTAAAGATAGAACAATAGAAATGACCCAAGCTGAACAACAACAACAAAAACAGACCAGAGGGAAAAAAAATCAGCAGAAGCTCAGAGAATTATGGGACTATAACAAAAGATCTAACATTTATGTCATTGGAGTCCCAGAAAGACAGGTGAAATGGGGTAAGGCTGGGAAATGGACTAAAAAAAAAAATAATGGCTGAAATGTGTATAAATTAGGCAAAAGACAGAAAGCCTATAGATTTAAGAAGATGAATGAACTTCATTCAGTAGGATGCACCAAAAGAAATCCATACTAAGAAACAATGAAACATTTTGAAACAGCCTTTCAAAAATTAAAGACAAAGAAAAATCTTGAAATCAGCCAAAGAGAAGCACCACCTTACTTATACAGGAAGCATAATTCAAACAAGAGTAATTTCTCTTCAAAAGTCATGGAAGCCAGAAGGAAATGGCATAATATTTTTCAAGTGCTAAAAGAAAAGACTGACAGCCTAGTGAAAATCCTTCAATACTGAAGGCATTCTCAAATAAAGGAAAACTAAAAGACCAACCCTAGAAGAATAGTTAAAAGAAGTTCATGAAACAGAAATGAAATGATGAAAGAAGGAATCTTGAAGCACATGAAAGAAGAACTAAGAAAAGTGTAAAATATGATAAATGTAATAGACTTTCACTCCTGAGTTATCTAAATTATAACTGATAGTTGAAGAAAGAAAAAGAAAGTACCATGGACTGCCAGAAGAACAAACAAATCTGTCCTGGAAAAAGTGCATCCAGAATGCTCCTTAGAACCAGGATGATCAGACTTTGTCTCTCATACTTTGGACATATTATTAGGAGGGTCCAGTCCCTGGAGAAGGGACTCATACTTGGTAAAGTGAAGAGTCAGTGCAAGATAGTAAGACCCCCCCCAATGAGATGAACTGACACAGTGGCAGCAGTAATGGGTTCAAATGTAACAATTGTGAAGATGGCACAGGATTGGGAAGTGTTTCCTTCTGTCACTATGAGTCAAGTGATTCAATCAGCTAAGAACAACAATCAGAAACAGTTACCATGTAACATACTTCAAATCATTGACCTTAAAAAATGCAGTATTTATAGCCCTTAGATTTATTTAATCTATCTATTTAATAGTCACCAATTGGTTCTTTTAAAGAAGTGCTAGCAAAAACCAACTGACTGGTATTTCAAAAAATTTCCTTTAAACTAGCTCCCTCACTATAAGAAAACAGAAAAGCAAAGACAAACCACAAAGTTGAAGCACATATAATGGCCATAAAATAGAAATGATAGTTAAGAAACCTGGATTCAAAGACTAAGAAGGCCCATAACTACAGATCATTTGATTAACCTATCTATGTATCAGGATTCCCAGGTCTGAAGCAGGGCTCACCAAATGTTTCCTATTGCTTTACAATCTGTATAAAGATACAGAACTGTATATATAAAAAATGATTTCAAACAGTTTAAAGACAGTATCCAAGGAATTATATTATTAACAAGGTTCTAAAGAGTCACACAGAAGAAGAAAACACATGAAATAATTTCAAAAGTACTATATAACATTTTCTTGGTTAATCAAGCTATTCCTTACCTCTTGTTCCCTAATTATTGTTATTATGTGCCATTAAGTAGAGGTTCCAACTCAACGACACTATAAGGTTTCCAAGGCTGAAATCTTTAAGGGAGCAGAAAGCCTTATCTTTCTCTGGCTGAGTGGCAGTGGGTTTGAACTGCCAACCTTGTGGTTAGCAGTCCAGTGCTTACCGTAGAGTTCTTACTTCTTATCTAATAGTATAATAAAAACAAAAACATTTCAAATTATTAAAAAAAAAAAAAAATCTAAGCAATAGTACTTTTTTTTGCTTCATACCACCTTCTCTCACAAATTCCAATTATCTTTTAAGTCAGTAGACCTATACAGAAGTAATGCAATTATAGTGCCACAAAACACCAGAGTTGGACTTCAGTCTTAACTCTGACAGTCTCCACAAGGCCTTAGGTAGATCATTTCACATCTTTGGTCCCAGTTTCTCCATCTTTAAAATTACTCAACTGCACTTCAGTCTGATGCTGAGACCTGGAGCATCAGCACTCCACTGTCATGATAAAACACCCAGCAACTGCCACATTATAATAGTGGTGTTGCTACCTGTGTTTGTTGTTATACTTCAGGAGAAATTTTCAATAAATTGAGCTTCAATGTAAATGCTATACATTTACAACAGAATTAATTACATGGTTGTTGCTTTTGTTAAGTGCCATCAAGTTGGTTCTGACCCATAGGCCCCTAAATAGGGTTTCCAAGGAGCTGCTGGTGAGTTTGAACCACTAACCTTGCAGTTCAAACCACTTTGTAGTCTGGCACATTAACTAACCTACAGCGCCACACCAGGACTCCAATTACATGATCGTTCATACATATTTAAATGTGCTCTTCAGGGTGTATGAATTCAGAGACCTCTAGAACTAATTCAATGGCAAGAGTCCAGAGGCCCACAATTTGAGAAGTTTTCAACTACAGAAGTTTTAAAAACCACCAACCCTCCCTCCCCCTCCATCAAAGTCTATCCCCTTCTGAACTATTACATAGCATGATTCTATAAAGGAAAGAATATAAGCTAAAGGCACAATGCCAATAATCACAGTAGAAATTTCATCAACACCTAATGGTAAAGTTAATGGTTCAAATCAAATGTTAGTTCTTCTAGAATTTAGCTAAATATATCCCTTTTTAAGAGGACTTTCTTCTTTCTTTCTCTCTTACTGCATCACTCTTTCTGTGGTAATCTTTGAAGTGTGACTTTCCACACATTATTAACACAAAAGAAGCTAAATTTAAGCTTTCATTAACTATGGTCACTGATAACTTCTTAAAAAATTTATGCCATTAATTCGGTACAATTAAGTACCTTGTCTGCATATCAAAAATATTTACTAAGAAGTTATCCTCTACTGAAGACTTAATAGTAAGTAGTTATTTAAAACAATTTCCAAATGGTTTCAAATAAACATATGTAAAAATGTATGTAAATGCATAATAACTATAAAGTAAACAAGCCTAAGTAGGAGAGATTTAACAATAATGTACCCACCCACTGAAAGAGTAGCTGGGCCTGGGGTTGGATTGCAGGACCATAGTCTCAAGGGACACCATGGTCAATGGACATAACAAAGTCCACAAAGACAATGGACAATGTTCTACATCCTACTTTGTTGAGAAGTGACTGGGGTCTTAAAAATTCATGAGCGGTCATCTAAGGTGAAACTACTGGTTTTTCCCTGTCAGGAGAAAAGAAAAGCAATGAAAACTGAAGATGCTTAGAAACAATTAGTCCAATGGACTAAATGACCAAGGGAACATCAGTCTCTACAACTCTGAGGCCAAGGGAAGCAAATGTTCAAAGTTACCATTACCAACTGCTCTGAATGCGATCACATTAGATGGCCCTGGAAAGAGTGGGAGAAAATGTGGAACAAAACTCAAAAATCATAAAAAAGATTACGCTTACTGGTCAGATAGTGAGTGATTGGCAGAAACTTGAGACTATGGTACTTGGTCACCTTTCAGGTCTGAAACTGAACTTAGCCCATAGCTCCATTTTCAGCCAAGCAAGAGATAGATAGATATACAGTAGGGAACACCAACACCATAGAGTGGTTAACCATTGAAGATCAAAGGGGAAGTATTTACCCACAGACAAAGTTCAGAAGAGTTGGGAAAGAAAGAGGAATGGAAACAAGAAACACAGGGAGGAAGTGGGATAAAATGATGCTACATTGAGGGGGTTGCAATCACTGAAATGATGAAATGAAGTGCATGATTTGTTGAATATAAAACTGATGATCTGCTCTGTAAATCCATATGCAATTTACAATAAAAAGTTAAAAAAAAGTATCCACTGAAGAATTCGTGAGTTATGTTTTTAAAGGAGGAGAGGAGGACGTGATATAGATTGGTGCAATGAGAAATGAGTTTGCAATCCAGTGCTTTATTCCACAGCCCCACACACCAGGACTCATTGTTGCTGTTAAGTGCCATCAAGTCGTTTTGGACTCATAGCAACCCTATATAGGGTTTCCAAGGAGCACCTGGTGGGTTTAAACTGCCAACCTTATGATTAGAAGTCCAGTGCATATTATCCAGCACTACACAGGTGACTTCCTTATATACCTGAAATAACAGTTGCCTTGCATTTATGGAAAGCATCTCACTCCTTAATGCCTTTGATCCTATGTAAGGTTTTATTCTTCAGTTGTTTAAATGCCTAGGCATGAACACACAAATGAAAGATCTAGGAGTGCCTAGATGCTGGTCTGAATTTAAAAAAAAAAAATCAGTTCTCAGTCAGTATAAACCCTTTTTTAATTGCTAAATTGAACATCTGGTTTATTCCTACCTTTTTTGTTTCAGCCAATTATATTTTAAAATCAGTTAAAAGTCTCCAAATGTAGAGAAGTCAAATTATCAGGCATAAGCATAACTTAAAAAATCAATAATGGTGAAATTATCAGAAGTTAATCTGTCCCTCTACTAAAACTTGGCTATCATCCTAAAAGCAGAGCTATGGGGGATAAAATAGTTGCTTAAACATGTTTTTACATTTTCACTTTTCAAATACAGAAATAATGGGCTGAAATACAGTTAACACTTGTGAGGATGGCACAGGACTGGGCAGTGTTTGGCTCTGTGAACATAGGGCAACCACTAAGTCACAACTGACTGGACGGCACCTAACAACAACAACAGGTTCTGCTCAAGCACGTAGCTTTTTTTTTAAAGTATGAATTATATAAGTGGCATTTTCTTCATGAGTAAACTGTGATGCACACATCTAATTATAATGGGCCTCTTTATAAGGTAATTACTTGACATCTGCCTTTTAAAATACATACACAAAGTAACTTTGTTCATGACTCAACCATTGGTAAGCCAAAGGGTAGGCCAAATATGTACAAATGAGAACAAATTTCCATCCCGCCTTTAAACAGGACAGACAAGAAAAATGCTATTTTGAAGAAAAAAAAAAAAAAAAACTTGCATTTTTAAATATGAGGAAGCTTCTTACCTGATGAAATGAAAATACAGGAATCTTGTTTTAAATTCTCATGTTTAATAATACTTTTAATAGGGGTAATTCATATGTTTCAGCTTTTAGCTTACAACATAAAGTAAAATCTATGCACATAAAAAACAAAACTAAGAAACAAAAAAATATCCAGAGTAATTTTAAAGCCTTATTCTGGATGTAGGTTACAATATGTTACAAAGATTGGCTTAGCTGTTGCAACATCATTTTTTTCCTTGGCTCTTTCTAAAATACAAAGTTACATGGGCATAGAGAATTCTGTGGTGGTTTTTACTTGATCTAGGTAAAAAAATGACGACTGGAAAGAAATGGAGTAGAAGTCTTTTTAAGTATTTATTAAATCAGGATTTATAAACTTAAAGAATAAAATTCCACTATATTCCAATACAGAAAAATATCGCATCTTGCTTTTCTATACAAGTAGTAATCTCTCTGATTTACCTACTGCAAAAACATTTTTTTTTTTTTAATACAAAGCATATCCACAGATCACTTAATGAATATACAGATTAAATAGCTCAAATTGGTCAGTATTATCTACTGGAGTAGAAGGTCCAAAGACTAATGCGAAAGCAGTTTCACCATTTCAAGAACTAGGTGACAACTTAGAAAGACTGGTAATTAAAATGTCAGCAGCTTGCATAATCTGTTACAAATCTCAACAGCTGATTGGAAACCACATTCTACTGTGATTATATTTCTCTCAATGTAATATACGTATTCATGCTAAAATAAAAACAGAGGAAAAAGGCTAAAGTCTTTAAATGAATCAATCTAACCAATTCTACACTAAAAGCTTTAGAAAAATGGGTAGTAAAAAGGCAGAAAAATCAGATTCTAGGCTACAGTGTATATTTACCAAGTTAATAAACTCCGTAAAACCTTCTAGGCCATAATGTGTAATTATCTAATTAATAAATTCCCAAAAAATCCAAACCCATATGAACTAACACACACAAAAGCAACAAAACAAAGCATTACTTGCCAATCATATCATGTAGTGGTTCAGACAGGATAACATGTAAAACATATTGCAATATGTAGCCTTCTGCCCTATAAAAATGTATTAATACACAACTACACATTATGGCACTGTGGGTTAATGCACTGGACTACAAGGTCAGTTTGAATAGCAAGGTAGGTAGTTCAAGTTCACCAGCTGCTCTTCGGAAACTCTATACAGGGTCATTATGGGTCAGCACTGACTCAACAGCACCTAACAACAACACAGACAATTTATAGAGATAAGTAAAATGTATATTGTTGTTGCTAAGTACCATGGAGTCGGTTCTGACTCATAGTGACCCTGCACAGGGTTTACGAGGCTGCAAATCTTTACAGGAGCAGAAAGCCTCATCTTTCTCCCGTGGAATAGCTGATCGTTTCGAACTGCCGACCTTGAGATTAGCAGCCTGATCCGTAACCACTATGCTACCAGAGTTCCTTGCAGTATAATTAACAAAGTGTTTCATACTACACCATTTGATTCTCCCAAATAACCTTAAGAGATACACAGGACAAGGGTATTATTTCCTTAATTGTTTCATAATTAATAAAGTTCAGCAAGACTGAATTCGTTGTAGTGATTTACTGAACAACTTTTTTAAAAAGATAATTAGGTGGCTAACAAATTTTTATATTTAATGTAAAGCAATTAAAAGGAAAGGAAAAACAAAAAGTACTGGGTAAGTCAAAAAAGAGTTGCCATAAAATCAGAAATCTTTATTAAACAAAAATTATCAAAATGTAAAGCTGTGTCCATCTCTCTAACACTTCCTAAAGAACTCTGAGCTCTTTGATTTATACCTCATCAAAACAAACCATGTTACTTTTCAATGTCCTTGCTGTACAGTAGGTAGGGTAGGTTTCCCAAAGAAACTCATAGAACCACCCTTACAACCCTCGAAGAATGAGCAGATGCAATTTCATTTTGTGGGAAAAAAATTCATCCATGCATATTTCCTGGCCTTTTTCTCATGTATGCAGTTTTCAATTTTCTTAAAACTTCTTCATATTATGTCCCCATGATCAACTTGCATTTTCAAGAAAATCTATCAAGATCATCTCTTCAGAACCCCCCAAAAAGGGCCACCATAACCTTCTGAGCTGATCTCTTTGTCTTACGGTTAAATGGCAAACAGGTCTCATCAGAAGCTTCTTGATTGAACCTTGCTCTTTGGATCATGTTGTAAATACAAGACTTTTACCATTTATGATTTTTTTCCATAAAATTATCTTTAGTTTTGATCTTGCTTAAAAGACTGATGGGAAGATCAGCTCTTCGAACTAACTGATGTTCACACAACACTTTTGTACCCAAAGCTTGCTAAGGCCAAGATGTTCACTTAAAATTGAAAATACTGAACCATGTGAAAACCCAACACCTTCAGTAACTATAGCATCTATGCAATTCAGTAACTATGTTAACTCTACTGTATTCTACCTAGTTTCTAGACTTCAGTTTCTTCATTCTTCAAAGATGATGGTCTTCCCTCTTTTGACTCATCTTTGAGGCCTTCCTGATCTTCTTTAAAACGCTTGATCCATCTAAAAACTTGTTGCAAAGTTTTACAAGATTTGCAACAAGTGACAATCCCCGAGCTTTGTTTAAAACTTAGTATTAGCCCTGATCTCAAAATTGTCCCCCCTACCCTATGATACAGAAAGTAACCTTTTTAAAATAAAGGTACCCTAATGAGACCTATAAGGAGCTCTGGTAGCGTAGGGGTTACAAATCGGGCTGCGAACCACAAGGTCAGCAGATCAAAACTACCAGCTTTTCCTCAGGAGAAAGATAAGGCTTTCTGCTCATGTAAAGATTTACAGCCTCGAAAACCCTGTACAGAGTCACTGTGAGTCGGAACCGACTCCATGGCACATAACAACAATAACAATGAGACCTATGGAGTCCTGGTGTGGCGCTGTGGGTTAATGCGCCAGACTGCAAAGCCATTGAACTGCTAGGTTGGTGGTTCAAGCTCACCAGCTGCTCCTTGGAAACCCTATCCAGGGTCGCTGTGGGTCGGAACTGACTCGATGGCACTTAACAACAACAACAACAATGAGACCTATGGGGTCTGGTATGGTGTTGTGGGTTAATGCGCCAGACTGCAAAACCATTAGTACTGCAAGGTCGGCAGTTCAAGCTCACCAGCTGCTTCTCAGAAACCCTATACAGGGTCCCTATGGGTCAGAATCGACTTGACAGCACTTAACAACAACAAATGAGACCTATGATGCTGTAGGATAAGCACTGGACTGTTAACTTCAAGGTCAGCGGCTCAAACCCACCAGCTGCTTCTCAGAAACCCTACACAGGGAATGGAGTACTGGTGTGGCACTGTGGGTTAATGCGCTGGACTGCAAAGTTGGTCTGAACCACAAGTTTGGAATTTCAAGCTCACCAGAAACTCCTTGGAAACCCTAGACAGGGTTGCTATGGGTCTTGGAACTAACTCAATGGCACTAACAAC
>NW_006408706.1:3621304-3629891 GCF_000296735.1 Chrysochloris asiatica
ATCACCTTTCAAATGGCAACAGAACATAAGAACTGCCATAACTGTCTAGAAAAAAGTGACTAATGCTTTAATTCTTCGAAATTATAAAAAGTAAAAAAGAAAAAAAAAATCATTTTGCTTATCCTCTTTGTTAAATACTAGAGAACCTTTAAAAGTTCATGAAAATTTGAACTAAAATACAATGGAATTTTTCCACAAGCTTTTTGAAGCCCTCCTCATATTTATTTTTTAGCCTAATGTGACAAGTATATCAGAAAGACTTATTACAGACTTCTCCAAATTTATAACAAGACCCAGCAAGAACATATGCATGAGGAATATTTAGAAAGCAATTACTTCATCTGCAACCCATCCTGATTTTGTGTCTAAGACATATACTTCCAATTCCACTGACCACTTGAATGGCCACTACAATAAAAAGAACTCCACTCACTAGCATCTGCACAATTGTATAAAAGAGTACTTCAAGTTATTGCCTCTGAATAATAAACCTGTCACCAAGAGGAAGTGGAGCTATGATCATCTGGTCAAATGATCCTTAAAAGTTCGAAACCAAAACAAAAAAAAAAAAAAAAAAAAACCAGGAAAAATAACCTTAAGCAGAAGCCTTGAGGGCTTTCTTACTGCCTTATAATTACAATTTTAATTTTGAAATAGTCACATAAAATCAGATATCACAAGATATTGAACTTATTTTAAAGGTTTTTTTAGATGCTGCTCTTCAGTGCTGGTATGTATGTCAAGTAGATTTTTATTCTGTCTAGTTTTAGACACTAAGTGTGAAAGGGAATATTAAACTTGAAACTCTTCATCAAGAAATTCTTCATTTGGAAACCAAAATTGTGCATATCATACTTCAATTCATGTTGCTGTTAAGTGCTGTAGACTTTAATATATACTAGTATTTAAAAGGCACTTTTAAAAAACGGTAATATACTGCAAATGTTAATCAATAAATTTAATTACTATTTTTGTTTTTTTAGTATTTAAAACAAAGGAAGAAACAAATAAACCAGTGGTATGTTCTCCATCTCAATGTTTTTTTTTTTAATTAGTATCTGCAGCAGTTTAATAACTTTTGCAGATACCTTGCTAGTCTGGGGCACTGACTGAAAAAATAAACAAACAAAAAAGAACCTGCAAAAATGGTACCAACCATCCCTCTCACAGCGCTCTGCTCTTCAACTGGTGTCGATAATTCACTGTAATGGCCACACAGAACACAGGCCCCATACTCACAGTTATGGCAGTTATTAGGTTATATACTCAGGATCAGAAATGTTCAGAGTACAGTTCTACCAATCAGGACAACCCCTCCTGTGCCGTGTCCACAACCACGGAGGCCTAGCTCTCTAGCCCTCAATCCTCGGCTTGGCTTCTATCAAGCTCCAGCAACATTGCAAAGCTCCTGACAAATGCTGCTGACAAATGCCCAAAGAGCACACCACTCCACCAAAATCTTCAGCCTGTAGGTACTTAGATCTAGTTCAATGGATCAGGAAACCTAAATCCCCCAGTTAAGTGTGTGGAGGCACCCAACTCTGCATGCAAGAACCCTGCCTAGTCATTTAGTTGCTATACTTGCTCCATGTGGTGAGTCATTTCATTTGGCTGGAAGAGGTTAATGAAATAATTCACCACACTAAAGTCCACACCACACCCTGCCCCCACCCCCCAGCATTTGTAGCCATTGTCCCTTCCATACATGCGGAATTAACTTCCCTATAACAATCATTTTAACTGAGTACAACCATAAAGCTTGTAAGCCAGCCATTTCATGGCTTTAGCTTTACCCCCACAACATTCTAGATATTCAATTTCTAACACGCTCACGGCTATCACCACACTCGTTATCTGTCAGTTTGTTGTACTGTGGTGGCTTGTGTGTTGCTGTGATTCTGGAAGCTAGGTCACAGGTATTTTAAATACCATCAGGGTCACCCACGGTGGACAGGTTTCAGCTGAACTTCCAGATAAAGACACATTAGGAAGAAGGAGAGACAGACTACTTCCGAATACATAGTCACTGAAAACCTTATTAATAGCAGTGGAACATTTTCAGCACGAAAATAATGAAATACTGAAACACAATGAAGAATGACAGAATATGGTCAGATATGGTGCCCAAAGATGAGCCCCTTAGGTTGGAAGGCATTCAAAATATGACTGGGAAAGAGGCCTCCTCAAAGTAGAGTTGACCATGATGATGCCAATGGAATAAAGTGCTTGGGACTTTCATTTGCTGATGGGGCACAACTCAAAATGAAGAGAAACAACTGTAAACATCCATTAATAATTAGAATATGGAATGCACGAAGTATACATCTAGTAAGTTTGGAAACTGTCAAAAATGAAATCAAACACATAAACATCAATATCCTAGACATTAGTGAGCTGAAATGGCTCTGATTTCTCAGCAGAATCTATGCAGTCAAGAAGGCAGTGGGGAGACATATACAAAACTCGGCAGAGACAAATTGCCAACTAAGAATCATATACCCAGCAAAGCTGTCCCTCAAATACAATGGTGAAACTAGGTCATTTCCTGATAAACAGCAATTAAAGGAATTTTCAATAACAAGACCAACTTTACAAAAAGATGCTAAAGGGTGCTCTTTGAACCCAGATTACCATACATGATAACACCACCCAGAACTCAATTCAGTTATAAGTATAAAAATAAAACAAACCTACAATACTGAAAATAGGGAACAAGAGAAATCAATTTATAAAGAAGTCAACTATAAAGCAAAAAGAAGGAATAGTATAGATATAGAACTTTCAAATGGCAAGGAAGTCAAGCAGATTTCAAGATACAACAGACTTTTAAAGGTGAAAAAATAATTACAGGGTAATCTCAAAGAAAATTAACATATCTACACATCAAAATAAAAACAGGAAAATCAGAAAGATTTAGGGAACATTAACACATTAACATGAAAATGTAAAGAAAACCCACAAACAAAATGAACTCAGCACAGAATATTATGTGGAACAAAGAAATCAGCAGTACCACGAAAAAACAAAACAAAACAAAACAAAAAAAAAAAAACACCCACACACAGCAAAATAACAGCAAACAATTCATAACTATTAAAAATTATACTGAATGTAAATGGATGAAATGTACCAGTCAAGAGACAGAGTAGAATGGATAAGAAAACAAGATCATTTAATATGCTATCTACAAGAGGTACATCAAAAGATGAAGACAGACTAAATGCCCACCAACAGAAGAATGGTTAAAAACTTTGGTACATACACACAATATAAACTACCCAATGTTGAAGAATAACAATGAATCTTTGAAACACCTCAGGTATGGATGAACCTGAAGGATATTATGCTACGTGAAATTAGTAAATCACAAAATGACAAATATTGTATGATACCAATATTATAAAAATATTAAGAAAAGGTTTTCTTAATCAAAGAAACAATCAATGATGCTTACTGAGAGGAGAGGGAGGGAGAGAACACTATTTATGGGCTAGAGATAGACATACATTAACAGGTGGCAGGGCAGGCAATATACAACAAGAGGAAGGTTAGCAGAGGAAAGATGAAGGAATAGTTAAGTAAATAGAGGTAAATTCTGAACTGTTGGTACATGGAGGAGATTGTACTCATTGTAATAAAGAAAAATATACAATCTGTTGAATGCTAAACTAATGATCCCGTTCTGTAAATCTTCACTCAATTTAAGTAAAAAGTTGTTAAAAATTCCCTTGAAGAAGAAACACAAAAGTGTTTTTGACACATATTCTATTTTAAGTGCCATGTAATAGTGAAACAAACACACTTTCCTGTCCTTTTAATCAAGTATCAAAATTGACAGACACAGCAGTTTTAACAGTTGGCTTCTAATTACCTTTACAAAAAGATCAAATTATCTCTATAAGTAAATATTGTCCATGAGTTGTGTATCCAATAGTCCACCACTCTCATTGCCACAGAGTCAATTCGGACTCAGAGTGACACTTTAAGACTGAGTAGGAAAAAAAAAAATGAGTAGAACTGCTCCTTCCAGTTTCCAAGTCAGTAAATATTTACAAGAGCAGACAACCTCATCTTTCTCCCATGGAATAGCTGGTGGGTTTGAATCAGCTACCTTGCAGTTAGCAGCCCGCTGTGCCACCAGGGCTCAAAGTCTATACAAGTATCACAGATAAGCTTTTGAAAAATGAACTTCATTAAAAGATAAATGAAAAATATAAAAATCTAACTTGCTGTGAAAACTTCCACCAAAAAAACCAATAAAATATATATTTTTAAAAAGTTAAATTAAAATATGAGTACCTATAGTGAATGGACTGAAAAATTTTAAATCCAAACATTTTAAAACAACTGATGATCTATGTGTGATTTTATGAGTTGTGCTCATGGACCATGAAAATGTTACTCTTCATAAACCATGTATTATACACATAGTTTTATATTATATTATATACATAGTATATTATATTCTATACACAGTATTATATTTATATAATATTATATAATACATGTATTACAAACTGTCTCAGTAGTTGCTAAAAAAATTTATAAATTGTATAATCTTCATTATAAAATCATAGACCATGTGCTTTATTAAAACAATGAAAGATTCATTATGTATACGTTTCTATAATGGTGAAAATGTCTGTGCAAATTACAGTTCCAAATCACTTTTGCCATCATGATTTTTGTATGTAAATTTCTACTAGAGAAAAATAAACAAACAAAATTCTTTTCAACAAGGCAGAATTTATCAACATGGAGCCAGTGCAAAAATCTGTAAATTAAAAATTAACGTATGGAGTTAATATATGTAATTTGACAAGAAAATTCAGCTCAATTCTCATTTACTTTTCCTGTCATATGTCTCCTTTGAAGTACATGTCTATTTGGAGACATAGATCTTAATGGCTTGCATTCATTTGTCCAATTATCAACAATATTTATGAATATCTACAATGATGTAATTGGGGGAGCGCAGTGGCTTTGTAGGATAAACACTGGACTGTGAACCACAATCTGTGATTCGAGTCCACTAGCTGCTCTGCATGAGAAAGATGACATTTCCTGCTCCTTCAAAGAAGTACCACCTTGGAAACCCTATACAGGGGCATTCGGAGTCAGAACTGACTCGAAGGCACTTAACAAAAATAGTGGGATTATTGTGCCAGGCACACAAAGATAAATATGTCCACTGATGCTTTATAGTTATAACCTATATACAGGTAAGTCAAAAAGTACTCTAGATGGATATATACATATATGTTGTTGAGTGCCATTGAGTCAGTTTTGACCCCTAGCGGCCCTTTATAGGGTTTCCAAGGTGCAGTTGGTGAGCTTGAACCACAAACCTTACGGTTCAAACCGACTTTGCAGTCCATCACATTAACCCACAGGGCCACACCAGGACTCCATATATAACCAACAAATACATAAGAGTTTGAAAGAGGATATTTGTAGTACATGGGTAACCACTGGGAGGAAGGGAGATAACGCTTGTTGTATGAAAGGGATTGAAATCACTGAGTTGAAATAACGTGTATGATTTGTTGAATATAAACCTTTTCTCAATACACAAAAAAAAAGTTACCAAAAAAAAAAAGCACCCTAGAAAATCATGGAAACCTTTTTTAAACAAAAATATCAAAATGAGAAGTTACTGCTTCTCCACAGATCTTCCATGTAGGTCTACATACTTCTGAAGATTGTGTTTCCATCTCTCGAACGCTCCACAAAAAATTATGCACTCTTCAATTTATATCATGTCAAAAGGCAGTTTTGACATTCATGTGGGACACAAACTGTGTTCCTTTGAAATGTTCTTTGAGTTTTGAAACAAAAAGTATTCTGAAGAGGCAAGATCACCGCTGTTAGTGGGTGAGGCAATATTTCCCAATGAAATTCTTGATTGACAGCTTTTGCTTTCCTGGAAGAATGAGCAGGTAGATTCATTGATGTGATGAGAAAAAGTTTGTTGGCATAACTTTCCTGGCCCGTTTCTCACAAATGCAGTTTTCAAATTACTTAAAAGTTCATAATAGTCCTATGTCCTTCAAAAACAATCCACCAGGATTACCCCTTGGGAGTCCGAAAAGAACAGTCTCTAAAACCTTCTGAGTTGACCTCTCCGACTTGAATTTAACTGGCTCAGCAGTTTCCCTCAGAAGCCACTATTCTGATTGTACCTTTGACTGAAGGCACTCCAATGTTTGGCGCTGCAGGTTAATGTGCTGGACTGCAGGGTCAACTGGAACAACAAGGTCAGCGGTTCAAGCGTATCAGCCTCTCCCTGGAAACCCTATACAAGGTCACTGTGACTTGGAACTAACGTGAAGGCACTTAGCAACAACAACATTGTAACGAAGACAAGAGGATTACTGAGAGAACTTGTCTGCACTTATCCCTGACCACAGAGACATACTCAATAACATTGTGTTTAGAATACACTAGTGCATGTATGAACTGTAACCCTAGTAGCAATATTTTTTTACTTATCCTAGTAGCGTAGTGGTTACAAATTGGATGGCTAACCTCAGGGTCGGCAGTTCGAAACTACCAGCTGTTCTGCGGGAGAAAGATGAGGCTTTCTGCTCCCATAAAGATATACAGCCTCGGAAACCCTGTACAGGGTTACTATGAGTCGGAACCGACTCCACGGTACTTAACAACAACAACAACTGACACTGAAACACAGAAGGAGAAAAGTGATACACACTATTCCAAACACTGTCACAGGAGTCGAGTCCGACTCAGCACCATAATAAACATGGAAGGATGAGAACTACTCGCACATCAATTTTGGGTAAAGAAGGGAAGGGAGGGGTAGCAATGAAATGAGAAGGTTTCATGGAGACAGAACCTGAACTGGATCTCAAAGGGAAGATTCAACAGCACTAAATGTCCTCATTTGATCTGAAGAGTGGAGCCTAGACCTGCGTCTGTCTTTGAACCTGCTATACTTTCCTTGAACAACCAACCATTTTCCCCTTCTCCAAAAGGCTCACTTATCATTCAAAACACCACCTCATATATACACCTCTTCAACAAACCTACTCTGACACAACCTCCCTGAGTCAGCATCTGTATATTCTCTGAGGGCCCTGTGTATACCTTTACTATAGCCTCACAAACTGTATCCAGGTTGTCATCCACACTAATAGACTACAAAATGCTCGAAGACAGAGATATCTTTCACCTCTGTATCCCTAAAACTTATCAGCATGCCAAGCACAGTGGGTGCTAAAAGGTCTAATGGAGAACAGAATAAATGAATAAAAATGTGGCAACTGCCAGCTGGAAAACCTGTTTAGGAAGCTATTTAAAACGATTTAAGCAAGAAATAAGAGAGTTCAAATTTGGATACTAGAAGACAAGAAAAGGATAGAAAAGATGTTGAGATAGGGTCAAGAAAAGAAAGAAATTAAAGGGAGCTCGAAAGTCTGGGAAAATTATGACACCATTTAAAGAAGGGGACAGTCAGAATTGTTGTTGTTGTTGTTGTTGAGTGCCATTATGTCAGTTATAATTCAAAGCAACCCTGTATAGGATTTCCAAGGAGCATCTGATGAGTCCAGAATAGAGCCTCCAAATATCACGAGTACTTTTTCACCAAAATATCAAATATTAACTTATGTACTAATATATAATGTAGCCTATATCTTAACTCTCTAACTTCTCTAGAAGATGGAATAAAACTGTTGAAAATCCCCCCTTTCTGTATTTGAATTTGAAGTTCTTCAGTGTGTAAATATTTAACAGATAACGCACAACATGCATGGCTGTTAACCCAGAAGCACCTTGGAAGAAAGGCCTGGAGATCTAATTTCAAAACATGAGACTTTGAAGACTATGGAATACAATCTACTCTGACATGCATGGTCTTTGAAAATTCTATAGAATACAGTCTATTCTAACATACTTGGAGTCAGAATGAATCGTTGGTAAAAGGTTGTATCTGAATTTCCTAAGATACTTTTATGTAATTTACTTTTCCTCTATTTTGATGTGTATGTTTATCATTAATCAAAGTTCTCCAAAATGATAACTTATTCAAAAATAAAATTTTTGGTTACTAAAAAATGTCCAAATAATGTAAGCTTTCCCTAGACTTCAATGAAAATATAAAATCATACATTAATATATATATAAGAATTAGTGTAATTTATTATATGAACTTATATATAATACAGAATACAACAAAATATAAAATACAAAATAAGTACACAGGTTTTCTACTGATAACTGATAAAAATAAGTTGATCAAAACATACCTAAGTTATCAAAGAATGAAAAAGATAGGAATAGTGATTAATTCTTGGAGAGAGGCAAAGAATGGAATTAGCAAGGAATACACAGATGACTTTGAAAGTAGATGGAATGCCCTTTATTAACTTGTGGGGATTAATTTTTATTATTTACAATGAAAAGCTCTGTTCAAGCCCACTAGTCACTCATGGAAGAAAGATTCTGCAAAGATTTAAAGGCTTGGAAATCCTAAAGGGCTAATATGAGTCTGAATTGACTTCATGGCACTTAACAAATATAACATATTCTATATATCAAATTTTAAATATTTTCTAACTAAAAAAAA
>NW_006408706.1:3630261-3631493 GCF_000296735.1 Chrysochloris asiatica
TTGTTGTTAGGTGCTTCCAATTTGGTTCTCACTAATAGCAACCTTGTATCTCGGGTGTCCAAGGAGTGGTTGGTGAGCTTGAACTGCCAACTTTGTGGTTGCAACAGACCTTGCAGTCGAGCACATTAACTCACAGCACCAAACTATTAACTATACATAAATATTGTTGTTGTTTAGTGCTGTTGAGTCAGTTCCAACTCATAGCGACCCTGTATAGGGCATGAAACAGAGGAATAGAATGGTTTTCTGGACTTTGGTCAAAGAGTTTAGTTATTCTTTGAGGTTATAAGTGAAACATTTAGAAGAAGCAATCTTGGTATGGCACTATAGCATAAGCACTGAACTGCTAACCAAAAGGTCAGCAGTTCAAATCTACCAACCACTCCTCAGAAACCCGATCTATACAAGGTCACTTCGAGTTGAAATGGACACAATGGCACTTAACAACAATAATTCTTAATTGTATAGTGAGCTAGTTTTAATCATTTGTAAACATTCTCATAATATTTTCATTGTTAGTGTTATTCCAGAATAAGGAGGGGCTGCATGAAATTTCAACTTGATCTTTATGTTACTGCAGCAAGCAGAATGAGGGACCCTATCCAGAGAAGCAGCGACACCAAAGATGGAGGCAGAGATGAGGACGTGGAAAGGGGGAGCAGCTGAGGACTCTAGGCTCATGGAAAGAGATGGGCTGGGTGCTGGTGGCCAGGAGGCAGGCTTGCAGAATGTGCCCTTCAGTTGTTTAAATTATTATGAAGATATATTGATAGTTACTGGTGATTAGAATGCAAAGATTGAAAACAAAGAGGTAGGATCAGTAGTTTATCACTAAGGAAAATATGGCCTTAGTGATAAAAAACTATGATAGAATTTTGCAAGACCAGTGAGTTGTTCATTACAAATTACCTTTTTTCAACAACATGAAAGATGAGTATGCACATGCACCTCACCAGATTTCATACACAGAAATCAAATTGACTTCTTCTATGGGAAGAGATGGTGGAAAAGCTCCATATCATCAGCCAAAACAAGGCCAGCCAGGGACAGACTATGGAACAGACTATCAGTTGCTCATATTCAATTTCAGGCTGAAGCTGAAGAAAATTAAAACAAGTCCACGAGAGCCAAAATATGACCTTGAATATATCCCACCAGAATTTAGAGATGATCTCAAGAACAAATTTGATACACTAAATGCAAATGACCAGAGACCAGAATGACATCAAGAG
>NW_006408706.1:3632814-3641696 GCF_000296735.1 Chrysochloris asiatica
AGGGCATGCAGTAAAGATTGCAGGGCAGTGAGTTGCTGCCTGCAGAGGCCACGATGCCTGTAGTCCCATGTCTGCCCACCAGTGATGCATCCACCCTGGTTTCGGGGTGCCTCATTGTCCCCTCCTTCTGTCTGTCTGTGTGTTCTTTTGCTATCTCTATCGCCGCTGGAACTCCCCTCCTCGTGAACCAAACACTCGTAAACAACACAACTATGTCAAGGACAGTCCCCAACATCATCCCACAACATTTCTGGTCTTTTGTTGTTGTTGTTGTTTGTTGTCAGGTGCCATCAAGTATGCCCTTGACCTTGTTTTGACTGACGATACTGAGCTTCTCCACCATCTCTTCCCATGTTCTTGTTGTTGTTGTTAGGTGCCATTGAGCTGGTACCGACTCATAGCGACCTTATGCACAACAGAATGAAACGCTGCCTGATCCTGGGCCAACCGCACTACTGTTGCCACGCTTGAGTCCATCAATGCTACCACTTGGACAATCCATCTCGTTGGGGGTCTTCCTCTTTTTTCTCTGACCCTCCACCTTACCAAATATGACATCCTTCTCCAGTGAATGGTCCCTCCTGACAGTATGCCTGAAGTGTGAGAGATGAAGTTTGGCCATCTTGGCCTCCAAGGAGCACTCTGGCTGCACTTCTTCCAAAACGGATCTATTGGAGATACAGTCAATTTGATTCCTGTGTTTTCATTCCATTGGGCGAGTATACGTGACTGGTTGTCTTTTATGTTGTTTAAAAAGGTTTGTTTTTATTGTTAAGTGCTGTCGAGTCTATTCCAACCCCTAACAACTCTGTATGGGTTTCCAAGGAGGAGCTGGTGAGCTTGAACCACCGACCTTGAAGTTCAAACAGTTTTGCAGTCTGGCACACTAACCCGCAGCACCACACCAGAACTCCTTAAAAAGGTATCTGCAGTGAATAATTCATTTCAATGACCCAGGTTACATTTTCCAACTACTAATCCTTCTTCTTTGTTTCCAACATTCACATTCCAATCATCAGTAATTACCAAAATATCTAGATTGCAAGTTTAATCAATTTCAGGTTGAAGAATTTTGTAAAATTCTTCAATTTCATCATCACTGGATTCAGTGGTTGGTGCATAAATGTGAATAATAATGCTATTATTAATGGTCTTCCTTGTTGCTGTTGTTGTTAAGTGCCATTGAGACAATTCCGACTCACAGCGACCCCACATAGAGTTTTCCTTGTAGGAATATGGATATCATCCTATCACAGACAGAACTGTACTTCAAGTGTTCTTTTTGACAATGAATATGACATCATTCTTCTTCAATTTATCATTCCCAGCAAAGTAAACCATGACTGTCTGATTCAAAATGGCCCAAATCAGTCCATTTCAGCTCACGAATGCCTAGGTTATCAATCTTTATGTATTCAGTTTCATTTTTGACAACTTTCATTTTGTACACATTCACACTTTGTATACATGTTTATTAATGAGTGTTGGCAGATGTTTATTCATATTTTGAGTTGTACCCAATCAGCATATGAAGGCCCCAAAAGTTTAGCTATATTCACGCCATTTTTGTCAACTTTACTTTGAGGAGGCAGCTCTTCCCCAGTTGTATTTTGAGTGCCTTCCAACTTGAGAGTCTCAGTGTTCTGCTGCTATTCATAAGGTTTTCAGTGCTTACCATTCAGAAATACTGTGCCTATCCTTCTTTCTAGTCTGTCTTAGTCTGGAAGCTCTGCTGAAATGCGTCCACCATGACTGACCCTGCTTGTATTTTAACTACCAGTGACATACCTTCCATCGTGAGAGCAACACAAAAGTCACAACAAAATGACAAACTGACAGATGACAGAAACAGACAAATAGTTTAAAAAATTACCAGCCTATCCCTTGACACACCAACAATCAGTCTCATGATTAGCCAATGAAAATCATTTAAATTTTAATTTAAATATTTTCTAGGAAATAAATGAAATTAAATGCCCAGGAAAAGTCCAGAATATGTTTTATGGTAATTGATAGCTGTAGGATAAGCACTGGACTGCTAATCACAAGGTCAGGATTTCAAAACCATCAATTGTTCATCAGAAACCCCACACCTAGTTGCTATGAGTCAGAGCTGACTCAACGGTACTTAATAACAAGAACAACAATATAAAAAAATGAACAAAAGCTCATTATTTACTAAATTATAATTTCCATATCAGGTTGATTTGATATCTGTTATTACTGGATATTAAAACTATTAATCTAATTATAAACAATCAAGATTTTCAGAGTGTCCAATTCCTGTCATCTGTGGAACCCTATCATCTATCATTGGGACCAGTCAGGTAGAGGTTCACACTAGTTATTAATATCACAGTGAGATATCTGACAACCACATTTCTTAATAAGTGTTGCCTTATTAAATGATGCTATAATACAGTGCTGGTGTGGTGCTGTGGGTTAATGCACCAGACTGCAAAGCCGTTAGAACTGCAAGGTCGGTGGTTCAAGCTCACCAGCAGATCCTCGGAAACCCTATACAGGGTTGCTATGGGTTGGAACCGACTCGACGGCATTTCCAACAACAATAACAACATAATACAGAAAGAATTTTTGTTATTTCCTGGAACTGGGGATATAAAATTTTATTATTCTTATCTCCTAACTAGTTTTGAATATCAATAATATACTCAATCATAAAACATGAAAAAGAAAAGTCTATTATCAAAGCCACAGGAAAAATAGAAATACAACTAAGCATAACTAAAGGTCACAAAACATGGCCACTTTGGGGGTCAATAATTGAGTTTTATAGACTGCACATACAAAAGTAAAAATGATTTACTATTTTTTTCTCAAAACATTACTGTATCCAAGAAACTTTAAAAACCTAATTATTGATTTACACAGTTAGTTACAAATTACCAAATCAACTGTACATAATCAGAACAACTTGATTCATCTGTATAGTCTCAGTTCTACTTCCCAATCAAGGCAAGTAATCATGAGGATGAGAAATTACAATAATTTGAGTGCTTGGACTGTCAAAAAAAAAAAGTAGCAAGAATTAGATTCACATTTGACATTATGACAAAATAAGACTTTGGACCTTATGTGCAACACTAAGAATTTACAGCTGAAAACTCATTTTGTGTACATGGGTCAAGTGGTTTTATAAAGTTCAAATTCATATTTTATAAGTATCACCAATTTAGGAATCAACAGTACTAACAAAATCAAAGATTACCAAAATAATTTAACAACATTATATATGAAGTGTTATGGAATGGAGTACAGACTGTCTATGACAAGAGGATTCTGAGGATAAAGAAATAAAATTGGAGATGAAACTCGAGAAGTTGCTATAATCATATGAAATGTTATAGCAGCAAGCATGATTATAAATGTAAAATAAATTACAAGTACTATTTCTATAGCTATCTATCCCTCTAATGATCAGTCCACCTGAGTTTGAACTGCAATTACTACCGCTCCTGGAGTTTACATAGTGTGACAACAGTTTAGTTTGTTGAACACTGATGAGCATGTCAAAACAGACATAGTACCAAAACAACAGAGAAAATTTGCATTTGTTAAATAGTAACCTAATTGCTTGGGATTAAAATGATGTAGCTTCTGATTCTTGTGGTAAATATATGATAAAATTCTATCATCACCATTTACTATTTACCAGCAAGCATGTGCTCTATTCAGATCTAACAGAAAACCACATTGTAGAAGATGGAAATTACTTATAGTACCAAATGTTTTAGAGATGTTACTACACTATTTTTTTGTTTTCAAAAGTGAAATAATGTATGACGAATATGCTTATCTACCTACTCAGCACTGCATAAGGAATGCTCTGTGCATGAACATGTTAGTGCAAAAGAAAAACAAATGTCTTCAGCAGACCTGAACCTCCCAAATATGGTGTGTGTGACTAACAGCTGAGAGGAAATACAACAAAAACTGGTGGAAAACCATTCATATCTAGGCACAGAAAAAAATACCCGTATGACAGTATATTTGAATGTGCAAATTTGGCAGAAATGTGGTTATATTTATGGCAATTCCTTCATGGTCTTAGATTATTGATAATAACCTCTTATTATACTGCTATGCTATATTTAAAGAACATTATTTGAGTTGCAGTAACTGATCTTTGAAACAAATAGATTTAAGGTTTGAATTTACAAAAGCACAGCATTTCAAAATATACATTCTTTTTTTTCCACAGAAACTTCCATATGTAGCCAAAAATACTGTCATCTTAAAACAAATAGGTATGCTATTTTGCATGCATTCTATATATTACTTTGGATATAGGCATCTTCTAAAAAAAAAGTTTCCACAAAATGTTCATTTCAGAGAACATTTTAAAAAGAGAATATTTTAAAGCAGATTTCTTTATTTCTAATATTTGTATGTTCTTAGGAGCAAATGAAGTACTTAAATGTTTTATAAACAATTTAATAATCACATTTGATCATAGTTTCTCAGTACTGAGACCTTTCTATGCCCTCAAGGCTGTATTACATTGTATTTTAAAAAATGAAAGCATAGTATTTTCCTTCAGGAATTTATAATTTGAGTATATATTAAACAAACTTACATTCAATGGTACAAATAGCCTACAACCAATTCTAGTTGATGTGAGGATCTGTAGGTATTTTTCTGTGCCCAGATTTGCATGGATTTCACCAGTTTTAGTTGCATTTTTTCTTATCTGTTAGTCACACACACCATATTTGGGAGGTCCAGGTCAACTGAAGAATTTTTTTCTTTTGCACTAACATGTACATGCACAGAGCATTTCTTTTATAAAGCTGCTAAGTATTTTGAAGGAAATATACTATAATATTTTATAGATGAACAGTAATAAGCATTAATATTGACAATACTTTGTAATTGAAGAAGTTCTTCTATGAAACTCACTGAATCCTCAAAACACCTCATAAGACAGGTATTTCTCTTTCCCATTTTACTGATAAGAATATATGACCTTGAACAGATTTAACTAAGTTCACATATTAAATAATAGGGCCAAGATTCGAATCAGGTTTTTATGGCTAAACCTGAGTAGCCACTGGGTTATAAACTTTCAACCTCTTCCATATAAGTAGCCTCATTTGACCCTAACAACAACCTGATCAGAGAATAATAGTAGCTAGGATTTGCTGAATTCATTATTATATAGCAGACTCTGTTCTACACTATATTGACTCATTCATTCCTCACAATACAAGGAAAGGTCACACCATCACATTATTTTACAGATTAGAAAAACAAGGCTAACAGAAAATAAGTTAAATGCCCAAGATCATACACTTAGTGGAGGAATCAGAATTCAAACCAAAGACATACAGTTCGAGTACCAGCACCAGTTCACCACCACTTTCTTTGGCAGGTTAACAATGAGCAGCTGGTACAATCATAAAAGGGGGAAATGCAAAGGAAGAACAAGAAGCAGAATGTGTTCATGTGAGGCACACTGGCAGAGTGGAGGAGAAATGTAATTTCGTTATCTTAGAAGACATCCTTTCAGAGGTTAGAAGTGAAGACAGTAAAACATATGTGAGCATATGATTATATGACAATAAAAGATACATGAGTCATAGAAATATAAGATTTCTGGCACTGTTTTTGTTGTTGTTAGGTGCCTTTGCGTCAATTCTGACTCACAGCAACCCTATGTACCACCAAATGAAACACTGCCCAGTCCTGTGCCATCCCCACAACTGTTGTTATATTTGAACTCATTGCTGCAGCCATGGTGTCAAGTTATCTCTTTGACAGTCTTCCTCTTTTGGGCTGATCTTCTGTTTTAGCAAGCATGATGTCCTTCTCCTGGTGTGGCACTGTGGGTTAATGCGCCAGACTGCAAAGCCGTTTGAACTGCAAGGTCGGCGGTTCAAGCTCACCAGTCGCTCCTCAGAAACCTATAGAGGGTCGCTATGAGTTGGAACTGACTCGAAGGCACTTAACAACAACAATGTCCTTCTCCAGGGACTGTGTTGTTGTCGTTAAGTGCTGTTGAGTCGGTTCCAACCCATAGCGACCCTATGTAGGGTTTTCAAGGAGTGGCTGGTGAATTTGAATCACCAACCTTGCGGATCAAGCCAACTTTGCAGTCCAGCACATTTCCCACTGTACCACACCAGGACTCCTCTCCAAGAACTGTTGTTGTTGTTAAGTGTCATCAAGTCAATTCTGACCCATAGGGACTGTGTATAGGGTTTCCAAAAAGCAGCTGGTGAGCCTGAACTGCTGATCTTATGGATCAAACCAACTTTGCTGTCCAGCACACTACCTACAGCACCACACCAGGACTCCTCTCCAGGGGCTTTGTTGTTGTTGTTAACTGCCATCAAGTCAGTTCTAACCCATAGCGACCCTGTATAGGGTTTCCGAGGAGCAGCTGGTGAGCTTGAACTGCAGATATTTGTAGTTCAAATGGCTTTGCAGTGTGGCGCATTAACCCACAGTGCCACACCAGGGCCCCTTCTTCTGGGACTAGTCCCTCCTAATAATGTGTCCAAAGTAAGCCAGAGGAAGTCTCACCATCCTCACTTACAAGTATGAATCGGGCTATATTCTTCTAAGGCCAATTTATTAACTTTTCTGACAGTCATGGCATATTCAGTATTTTTCACCAACATTATAGTTCAATGGCATCAATTCTTTGGTCTTCCTTATTCATTGCTCAGCTTCACATACAAATGAAGTAATTGAAAATGCCATGGCCTATGTCAGAAGCACCTTAGGTTTCCAAATGACAGACTTAGTTTTAACACTTTAAAGAGGTATTTTGCAGTAGACTTGCCTAATGCAATACAGTATTTGATTTCTTGACTGCGACTTCTAGAAGTGCTAATTGTAGATTCAAGTAAAATGAAATCCTTGACAGTTTCAAACTTTTCTCCTTTTATTATGATGTTGCATATTGGTCCAGTTGTGAGGGTTTCTGTTTTCTTTATGATAAGGGGTAATCCATATTGAAGGCTATATTCTCTGATCTTCATCAGTCCGCGTTTCAAATCTTCATCACTTTCAGCAAGGCCTTAGGATATGGCATCCAAATAGCTACAGTTGTTAAAGAGTCTTCCTCCAATTCTGATGTCACTTTGTTCTTCTTATAATCCAGCTTCTCCGATTATTTGTTCAGCATGCAGATTGAATAAATGTGGGGAAAGGACATAACTCAAAAGCACACCTTTCCTGATTTTGAATCACACAGTAGAACTTTGTTAAATTTGGAGGACTGCTTCTTGATCTATGTACAGGTTGTACATGAACATTCATAAAGATAATAAAATTTAAATTCTTCACAATGTTATCCATAATTTATCATGATCCACATGATCAAATGTCTTTCCATAATCAATAAAACACAAGCAAACATCTTTCAGGTATTCTCTGCTTTCAGTCAAGATCCATCTGACATCAGCAGTGATGTCCTTTGTTCTATGACCTCTTCTGAATCTAGCTTGAATTTCTGGCAGAACTCTGTTAGTGACTGTTTTTGAATTATCTTCAACATGATTTTACTTGTGTACTTGTGTGATATAAATGATACTGTTTGATAATTGCTGTATTTCACTGGCTATCTTCCTTTGGACATATTGTCCGGAGGAAACAGTCGCTGGAGAAGGATATCATGCTGGGTAAGGTGGAGGGTCAGAAAAAAGAGGAAGACCCCTAATGAGATGGATCGGCCAGGTGGCATCATTGATGGACTCAAGTGTGGCAGCGGTAGTGAGGTTGGCCCAGGATCGGACATTGTTTTGTTCTGCTGTGCATGGGGTCGCTATGAGTCGGTTCCAACTCGATGGCACCTGACAACAACAACAAATCTTCCTTTGGAGTGAGCATAAACATGGACTTTTTCCAGTTGTCATTCCAGCTATGGTATATGGAGTATGATTTAGGGAAGATCATTATGGATGACTCTAATTATGGAAAAAAGTAAAAGAGAAGCTCAAGACTGATTTGGTTTGAGAGAAAATTCAAAGCCAATGAA
Organism: Chrysochloris asiatica; assembly: GCF_000296735.1. NCBI lineage: Eukaryota > Metazoa > Chordata > Mammalia > Afrosoricida > Chrysochloridae > Chrysochloris > Chrysochloris asiatica. The sequence continues at coordinate 3,640,820 of NW_006408706.1, forward strand.
AGACTTATGAATATTCATCAAAATACTATGCACAATTGCAAAAAGATGGAAGTAACCTAAATGCCCATCAATGGAAGATTGGATAAACAAACTGGTGTATTCACACAATGGACTACTAAGCAAAATGAAAGAATAACAAATCTGTGAAACACCTTAAAACATGGATAAACCTGGAGGGCATTATGCTGAGTGAAATTATAGTCAATCACAAAAGGACAAATATTGTATGAGACCACTATTGTAAAAAGTCAAGAAAAGGTTTCCATGTTACAAAAAAACCTTCTTTGATGGTTACCAGGGAGGTAAGGGAGGAAATTTTAATGGACAGATGGTAGACATGTGTTCATTTGGATGAAGAAGCAAGTAATATACAATAATAGGGAAGATGGCAAAATAAACAAAAAGATGGAGGCAAGGAAGACAAGGGGAGGAGTGCAAGGGTTTAAGTCAACCAAAGTAAATGTTGCTATAAAAACTCATCCACTCAATGCCTTCAAGTCAATTCTGACTCACAGCAACCCTGCATAGGGTTTCTGAGGCTATAAATATTTACAGGAACAGAAAACTTCATCTTTCTCCCATAAAATGATTGCTGGGTTTTGGTTACGAATCGGGCTGTGAGCCTCAAGGTCAGCAGTTTGAAACTACCAGCTGTTCCCGCAGGAGAAAGATGAGGCTTTCTACTCCCGTAAAGATTTCCAGTCTTGGAAACCCTGTACAGGGTCGCTATGAGTTGGAACCGACTCTAAGGCACATAACAACAACAACATATATACATATATATATATATGGAGTCCTGGTGTAGCGCTGTAGGCTAGTGCACTGGACTGCGAGGTTGATTTGAACCTCAAGGTAGATGGCTCAAGTTCACCAGCTG
>NW_006408706.1:3642126-3651331 GCF_000296735.1 Chrysochloris asiatica
CATTGTTTTGTTCTGCTGTGCATAAGATCGCTATGAGTGAGTGCTGACTCCATGGCACCTAAAACAACATATTTGACCGAGGATATTTGCAATCTATTACAAAAATATCCATCCATAAATGTGGTGGGACAAAGTTATGAAAACTTCTTAGGTATTATCAAACACCTTGAGGGAAAGAGTCACTGAGTCTGGGGGTTCAAGACCATAGTCTCAGGTGTTGTTGTTGTTGTTAAATGCCATCAAGTCAGTTCCAACTCATAATGACCCTGTTTAGGGTTTCTGAGGAGTGACTGGTGAGCTTGAAGCACTAACCTTGAGGTTCAAACCGACCTTGCAGTTCAGGGCATTACCCCACAGCTCCATACCAAATTGGCATAAGATAGTCCACAAAAACAGCATTTTATATTCTACTTAGTGACTTAAAAGCTCATGAGCAGTCATCTAAGGCACAAATATTTGTCTCTATCCAGAGGAAAGAAGATTGATGAAAACTGATGATGCTTTGAAACAACTAAAGGATCATCTGAACATTAGTCTCCAAGACCCTGATATCAGAAGAACTAGATGGTAGGTACTCAGATACCACTACCAACTGTTCTAAAAGGGATCGCAATAGAAAGTCCTGAACAGAGTGGGAGAAACTGTGGAACAAAACTCAAGATTATAAAAATGACTAGGCTTACTGGTCCAGACAGAAACTGATGAAATCCTGAAAAAATGGCCCTTGGTTATGATTCAAGTCTGGAACGTCACTCCTGGGGCTCAATGTTCAGCTCAACAATAGATAGCTATATAGGGAGAGGCACACACACCAATGAATGGACAGCCATTCAAGTTCAAAAGGGCAGCATTTACCCAAGGACAAAGTTCAGAAGGGTTGGGAAAGAAGGTGAAAATGAAACAAGAGCCACAGGGAAGTGGGGTAGTGATGTGACATTGAGGAGATTGCAATTGAGATAAAATGAGGTTTATGATCTGTTGAATGTAAATCTGATGATCTACTTGTAAACCTTCAGTCAATTCACAATAAAAAGTTTTAAAAAATGATTTAGGAAAGGTACTGAAATGCCGCCCCCCCTCCCCCCCAGCAAAACAAAACAAAACTGATATTCCCCATTCTTGTCAAAAGTGCCTGCACTGAAACAATTTAACTGCACATTTATGTTTTTCTTCCATGTTTTCAAAAACTAAAATGGCATTTACACTTTAGCCATTCTTCATTGTTAAAACCTTCCAGTGGAGAAAAAATGAAGAGGAGAAGAAAACAACACAATGGAGCACACAATGATTCTCAATTATCATAGCAGGATTCTACAGTGCAGGTAAATTTACCATAAAGATCTTCTGCAGAAGCATATTAAAATCAGATTAAACGAATTACAACAAAGTCCCATCCAAGTGAATAAACAGAAACAGCTACCTAAATTCAAAGTACAAGTTAATAGAATTTGTACTAATCACAGCCGAGACTAAGGATAATGACCAAAACAGCACTTTTCAGAATCAAGTAAAATAAGGAAAACTAACCCTAATGGAATTTGTTCTCTCATTACTTAAAATAAATCAGGTCACTAAAATGGGCTTACACTATGGTAATTTGTTCACTTTAATTTCATTTTTACTTTGTTAAAACATAATTCCCTTGGAATTACCATAGACACATGCACACAATAATGGGATTGCCTTTGATTGTAAGTGTTTTCACAGGAGTTTGACAAAATAAAAAGATCTCAGTGAGGTTTCTCCAAGTTTTTTCTTTTTTTAGCTTGTGTCAACAGCTATTTTATGAGTATGAATTATCTCTCTGGCTATAAACTGCATGTGTAAAACACATTACATGACTGTGACGAGACTTAATGCCTTCATGAAGAAGACCAAGTAAAGATCTGAGCTGCACACAAAAACACCAAAATCAAGCCAAACTTCCTAGAATATAGCAATCATAATTTACTGTTACTGTTAAATATGGCTTGGTGAATTAAGTTCAAGTGTAACTACAATTGAAATATATGATTCAATGAGCTATGACCTATTTTTTCTTTCAATAGCAAAAGAGAATTATGACAACTGTGAAACACATTTTTTCATTCCAGGGTCCTTCTGAAAGTTATTCTATACTTGGACTGGAGGCAAAATGCCTTTTACAAGCTTTACAAGCTTTATAAGCTTTATGCTACTGCTCACAGGACAGGTAGACTTTTCATAATAATTTATTAAATAATAACAATTATATTTGTTTATTTATTTTTAAAGTGTCCAAACCAAGAATCATTCAGGAAGGAAAAAACCCAGTATGTAATATGATACCTAAATCTACAATTCTATTATAACTATATGATATATTTACATACAAGAGAACCAATAATCAACAGGACAAATTGAAAATTAACATATATATGTGGTTGAAAATACCCACCCCTAGCAGAAAGCTTTTTGGTGTTGATAATTTTGGCAGCGTATTCCTGTCCGGAAGGGATTTTCATACATCTTCTCACCACTGAGAATGCCCCCCTGAAAACCAATAATTAACAAATCATCAATACAATCAGCTCTGATACGCTACCAAAAAATTAATAATAATACAACAATCTGAGCATTTTATTGATTTTAGTGGACTGTCAAATACCAGTGCCTTACGGTTGTATCCACAATATGAAAATTTCCTCCTGGAAACCCAGATATTTTTTAATGTTGAAGGAAAAAGTAAATTTTATTTAAGTAGGAGTCCACATAATTAATCAACAAAATGAAAGGAACTGCCAATTGTGAGGACTCTTGTTTGCACATGGAATATGAAAACATTTTACAATTCACGCTCACACAACACCAAATGCTGAGAAAATCCTGCAAAGAACTGAGCTGAGGAGGAACAGCAAAAATCTGTTGCCTATTTATTAGGTAGCAAAATAATAATAATAATAATGTGGCTACAAGTAAATAAATATGGTGATTGTTTTCATTACAATATTAAGCTTGAGCACATTTGTGTAGTTGGTATGGTGACTTCTCTATGTCCTGTTTTGGGCTGGGGGAGGGGAGAGATTTGAATTAAGCTGCTCTTCCGACATATTCTCCATGTTTTAACAGCAGACAATAAATAAGGGCACAGTATTCATTGTAATGAAAAGAAATTTACATTTCCTTAAATTCAACTGTATAAGACAGTAACATACACATAAGCATCCCTTTCATAAGTAATACGGGAACTGGGTTTGATGCTACATTAAATCCACATTGATGGCAGGGCCTCTATGTCCCTTTAAAGACACAGGTCCTCAGAAGGTCTCCTGCCCCCTTCCTTAACACAACCAAGTAGTTCTGCCACTCCGGTGTAGGAAATCCTTTTACACAAAGCTAGACTACCTTTGGGAAGTGCTTTCCTGGTCACCAGAGGGCTTTTCCTCTGCCTGCTTAAATAAATCCTTCAAGAGAACTCAAAGGATGATGGAGTGCGAGTAATGCAGGGCAAAGAATATTAGTGGACATGGGGCAGGGGATTGGGTTCCAATGGGTAGCCTTTTCCTGGACAGAAGTGCTAGATGCAAAATAGACTCTAAGCCAAGTTGAACTTTCGGCATCAATAAATATGGCACCTTCTGTGGCCGTAAGTTCTCAACCGTACGTGGGTCATACCGCCTACACGCTGGCTAACACTGAGGCATCTCTATTTACAGAAAACACGATCTATGTTGCATTTTACATGGATTCTGTTTTCTTCTACACACGCGCGCGCGCTCAAGCGCGGGCACACACATACACACAAGCACACACACACTTCTCTGGATGACAGCTACAACTGCAGAGATCGTAAATTCACAAAGTCTTTCGGTGAAACAGGGTGGGACGAGGAGGAAGGTTGGCTCTGGACTAGGAGGCTGGGTCGCAGTCAAAATGAGGGTCTTTTTCTGCCCTCGCCCCTTCCTAAGTCAGCTAGAGCTGACGATCCAAGGGTTCTCCTCCCTCTTCCCTGGTCCCCCCAAACTCCCTCGCCCCATGGCGGAGGCCAGTGGGTTGGGGACTATGCGATCCGCCCTCTGCTGGAAAGGGGACGTGTGATGCCGGGCAAAGGCGCTTACTTTCCGAGCTCCTCGAAAAGCTGATACTCGTCCGTGAACCTGGTGCAGGTTGTGGTCGATGCCATCCTCAGTCCGGGCTGTGCCCCTAGCTGGAAGTGTAGTGGACGAGACGCGAACAGACGCGCTGCTTCCCCGGGACTGGCCCCGCAGCGCTGTCACCTAGGGCCGCCCTCACTTTTCTGGTCCGAAAGTAGCTCGCCCAGGAGGGAGTGTGCGCAGGGGCGGGGCGGCCAGGAAGATGACCAGAAAGAGCCGTGAGGGTCTCTTCCCCACGGTCTGCCGATCCTACTACTCCTCTGGGCCTCGCTTCCTTCTTCTCTGTAACACACCACCCGACCCCTTTCCAGCCCCTCTCCCCAAATGCAAAGGGCAAAGTACTCAAGAAGAGGGGCCCGGAAAATGGAAAAAGAGCCAGGCACCCGGAGAGAGGCTAGCAGTTGCGAAACGTTCCGCACCACGGCTAGGAGGGGTAGAGCTGAGGGGAGGGAACCCGAAGGGGCGGGGGCGGAGTGCTAAGGGGCCGAGGCAGCGGAGTCCTCGGAGCCAGCGTAGCCGGGAGCCGACTGCTGGAGCCCAGCCGCAGCTGTCAGCAGCCGCGCGGTGCGCAGAGGCTCGAGAGAAAGTAGGCGCGAGAGCTTGGCCTCACTGCTGCGGTCAGCGGCCGCACTGGATGGACCCGGCACTCGGTGGCCTCGCACTCCCAAACGAGCCTTAGCAGCCTAGACACCCAGCGGAGAGAGGAAGAGCGCTTGGTTCAGGCTAAGCACTGCCTGCTGTCTGCAGGCCTCCGCCTCCCGCCGCTCCCTCTTCTACCGGCATCCCCTCCCTTCTGAAGCCCCCTCCTCCCTAGTCCCACACCTCCCTCTAGCGACTCCAGCCTTCTCCCTTCGTGGAGCGCTCGCCCTCCCTCGTTCTCATACACACGCGCACACCCTTCTAGGGAAGAGTCCAGGTGGGTGGAGGGTGTGTAGGGTAGATAGCTGGAGAGGGCTTCGGTGAATGAGACGAGATGTAAAAATTACCCGCAGAAAGGCTACTGCCCTGAACTGGGACTGACAGCAGGAGAGTGCGGAGTAATTCGTGAACTGTTTGGGGCAGCCTCCGGGGGCCACGAAGGTCCCCCAGCCTATTTTGGTCGCCGGGGCACTGGGGGGCAGCTCTAGGCCAACTCCGGGCTGCGGTTCCCCGGGTGAGAGGGCGAGGGGCGCAACCACTGGATCTCAGTGTCGCTCAGGGTTCATACAAAGCAGGGGCCGGATGTGGGCAGCTGGCTGCTTCCAGAGAAGGTTCCCAGCTTCCCACAGCTTGCCAGCCAGGGTCAGCTCCCACCCCAGCGGAAGACTCATTCGCCGAGCCGCCAGCTCCAAGGCGCCGGGCGCGGGCATTCTCCCTCCCCCTGAAACCCGCTAGTGAGGGGCGACACCGGCCGGTGTGCCACGTTTCACTGCTGATTGGACTGCATCCTCACTCTCCACCTTCCCAGCCGTTTGTTTCGGTCTAGGTACACAAACCCTGGCAATCCCCAAAGGCCTTTCTTCAGTCATGAATGTTAACAGAATGAAAGCAAAAACTCCACCACCCAGCCACACCTTCCCTTCTCTTCTGAGTAACTCCCTGTAACCTCAGTAAGTTCTGATAGTAAAGCGCGTTCTCGCGAGATTTGCCGCTCTAACGGAGGCAGCCAGGGCTGGGAAGTAGAAAGGTTGGGTGTCGGTCACGCGACCCAGTGGGGGCTGACGTCACTCGTTTTACATGCACACGTCTAGTCTGTTTCACTTTGCAAAGGATAAAAAGGAAAGAGGTCGAATGTGCTTTGCATGCGTGCGCTAAAGTCTCCACCAGTTAGTCTCCCTCGATGTACTGGATAAATGGAAATCTGTAAATCACAAATAATTCAACAATGTGTCTACTGCATTTTCATTGTTACAGTAGATACAAGGGGGGGAAAAAAGAAAAGAAAAATCCATTACACTTAAAAATAAATCGTTAGTAATTGCTGTAACAATTATTGTTGGCCTTCCTTTTATCTTGGTGGTTTTAATACAGTAAGCAGTTGCAAATGTCAGATAAAAAAACAACGATTTTTTAAAAAATTGGTGCTTTTTATTCTTCAGCAGGGACAATTAAAATCTTTAGAATTACATCATGTACACACAATTTTGCTGCTGGAAAGGATGCAGAAGATAACTGGAAAATACAGGAAATCTGACTTTAAAAGTGTTACTTGCTCCCAAGTTGTTAAGTGCCGTCGAGTCGATTCCGACCCATAGCGACCCTGTATAAAGTCACCAAGGAGCAGCTGAGGAGCTTGAACCACCAATGATGCAGTTCAAAAGACTTTGCAGTCTGACGCATTAGCCCACAGCACCACACCAGGATTCCACTTGCTCCCTTAGCTGCTATTAATTAATTACCTTGCCCACAGTCACACATAATCTTTACTTTTTCTAATTTCCTGACTTGGGGTTGCAATTCTACCAGTAATTGTCTTACCAATTACTCAAAATAATTAACGCTTATAACAATATTGAAGTTTGTATGTTTTTGTTTCCGAGTCATAGAAATAATTATGAAAGATGTGATAGACCAAAAAAAAAAAAAAAAAACTTGCTTGGGTTTATAAGTTTCTTCATACATATTTAACAGATTTCCTTGAACAAAGGGGATAGTAGACTGGATCTTTCCACCCGTGCCATTATGTTATTGTTTCTTCAATTTGTCATTAATGACGAGTCCTGGTGTGATGCGGTGGGATGCAGCACTGGACTGCAAGGTCGGTTTAAACCACGAGGTTGGCAGTTCAAACTCACCAGAGGCTCTTTGGCAATCCTATACAAGGTCGCTATGAGTCAGAACGACTTGACGGCACTTAACAGCAACAATGAGGACTCAAGTAGACCTGGTGGCACAGTGCTCAGCTGCTAAGCAGAAAGTTAGTGGTTCTAATCTACCAACTCCATGGGAGATAAAAACGGCAGTCGACTTCCATAAATACTTATTTACAGTTTTAGAAATCCTGTAGGGCAGTTCTATTCTGTCCTCTAAGGTCAGTATCAGTTGGAAGCTACTCCACGGAATAATAAAAAATAACAACCCAATGCCATCGAGTCAATTCCAACTCATAGTGACCTGTATAGCGTTTCCAAGACTCAAGTCCTGATGTGAAGCTGTGGGTTAATGCGTTGGACTGCAAGTGGGTTTGAACCACAAGGTCCTGAAAAATCAGTTTGAACAGCAAGGTCAGCGGTTCAAGTTCACCAGCCGTTCCTCGGAAACCCTATACAGGGTCACTATGAGTCTGAACTGACTTGAATGCATTTAACAACAACAAATCTTTAAGGAGGCAAAAAGCCTCATCTCGCTCCCATGGAGGGCTAGTGCGTTCACAGTCCAGTGTTTACACCACAGTGCCACCGATGCTTCTCTACAGTGCTTTTAATTTTGGTAATGAGAAACCAGGTTTGTATTTTCATTGACAAGATCAAATTTTATTAATATAGAGTCATTTAGCTATTATTATATTCTATGCTGAAATATTCTAAAATGAATATTTGGTAATTTTATAAATTGAAAAATAACAGAGACTTGATGTCTTTACAAAGTGGTAAGGCACAGCATTTTGGTTAGGTTGTTGTTAGGTACTATCCAGTTGGTTCTTATTCATTGTGACCCTATCAACAACATAATGAAACACTTCCTGGTCATAATGACTGAAAATGCTCTTAACAGGAAACATTTTATTTAAGATAATATCTGGGTGTGTGATGATGGATGGTATTTGTAAGATAATTAGAATTTGACTGTATTATTTTGACTTCTTTCTGTTCTCATCTCTTACAGCTATTGAAGTCAATTCCAACTCGTAGCAATCCTATGTAATATATAAAATTATATCAGTCATAGCCTAATCAAAGATTACATAGAAGTAAATTTGGAATATCATGTCTTGTCTGTTTTACTTAATAGACTTATTATTAGACTCTTGTTTTGTCTTGGATGCCTTTTTTCTAATGTACTTTTAAAAGTTTTTATTGTGAATTAAGTGAAGGTTTACATACAATATCATCGGTTTTACAGACAACAGATCATACACTTTGCTTCATCTCCATAACTGCATTCCCCTCCATACAACAGTAGTTATCCGGCTTCCTCCCTGTGTTTCTATTCCCATTCCACCCTATACCTTCTCAACTTGGTCATTACGTAAATGTTGCCCTTCAGATTTTGAATGATTGACCAATCCATGTTGAGCATATCTTACTAATGTTTTTGTTCTCCCTTCTTCCCCCCATACATACATTTCTAGTGCTTGACAGAAATTGTCCATGAGGTTGAATTTCTTGCCAGACCTGAAGAGTGGTTGAGGGCCATAGTCTCAGAATCCTCTAGTCTCTTTCTGACCAGTAAGCCCAGTAGTTATTATAATTTTGAATTTTGTTCCACATTTTTTCCCTCTCTATCTGAGACCTTCTAATGTGATCCCTTTCAAGGCAATTGGTAGTGGCAGCTGGGTGCTATCTAGTGCTTTTAATCTCAGAGTCATGGAGACTGATGTCTACATATGCTGTGAGTCCATTGGACTAACTGATTCCAAACATCTTCAATTCTCATCACGTTCTTCCTTCCACATGGGTGGTAGTGGTGGTGTGCTGTGGAGTTGGTTCTGACTCATAGTGACCCTGTACAGGGTTTCTGAGGCTGTGAATCTTTATGGGAGCAGAAAGCCTCATCTTTCCCCTGCAGAAAAGCTGGTAGTTTCAAACTGCTGACCTTGAGGTTAGCAACCTGATTTGTAACTACGTTATTCTACCTACTATTCTACCTACTGATTCTATAACTACTCATGAGCTTTAAAGATTGAAGTCACTACTCACCAAAGCAGGATGCAGAACATTGTCTTTGGGGACTATGTTATGCCAATTGATCATGATGCCCTCTGAGACTCATTGCCTCAGGCCCACAACTCATTATCTTAAGAGATTTAATAATATCTGAGACGTTTTCATCATTTTGCCCACTGTATGCTCCACCAGATTCATAGTTGGATTTGAATGGTAAATACACATATACAAATATCCTTTCAAACCTTTATGTATTTGTGGGTATACTCCCATTCTTCCTCCCATGTC
>NW_006408706.1:3651431-3665252 GCF_000296735.1 Chrysochloris asiatica
CAAGATTTGGAATCTAACCCACTTTTAGTGTATTCTTTTCAGCATATGGTTCAGTTCATCTTCTAAGAACACAAAAAATACAATTATATTTGTTTATTTATTTTTAAAGTGTCCAAACCAAGAATCATTCAGGAAGGAAAAAACCCAGTATGTAATATGATACCTAAATCTACAATTCTATTATAACTATATGATATATTTACATACAAGAGAACCAATAATCAACAGGACAAATTGAAAATTAACATATATATGTGGTTGAAAATACCCACCCCTAGCAGAAAGCTTTTTGGTGTTGATAATTTTGGCAGCGTATTCCTGTCCGGAAGGGATTTTCATACATCTTCTCACCACTGAGAATGCCCCCCTGAAAACCAATAATTAACAAATCATCAATACAATCAGCTCTGATACGCTACCAAAAAATTAATAATAATACAACAATCTGAGCATTTTATTGATTTTAGTGGACTGTCAAATACCAGTGCCTTACGGTTGTATCCACAATATGAAAATTTCCTCCTGGAAACCCAGATATTTTTTAATGTTGAAGGAAAAAGTAAATTTTATTTAAGTAGGAGTCCACATAATTAATCAACAAAATGAAAGGAACTGCCAATTGTGAGGACTCTTGTTTGCACATGGAATATGAAAACATTTTACAATTCACGCTCACACAACACCAAATGCTGAGAAAATCCTGCAAAGAACTGAGCTGAGGAGGAACAGCAAAAATCTGTTGCCTATTTATTAGGTAGCAAAATAATAATAATAATAATGTGGCTACAAGTAAATAAATATGGTGATTGTTTTCATTACAATATTAAGCTTGAGCACATTTGTGTAGTTGGTATGGTGACTTCTCTATGTCCTGTTTTGGGCTGGGGGAGGGGAGAGATTTGAATTAAGCTGCTCTTCCGACATATTCTCCATGTTTTAACAGCAGACAATAAATAAGGGCACAGTATTCATTGTAATGAAAAGAAATTTACATTTCCTTAAATTCAACTGTATAAGACAGTAACATACACATAAGCATCCCTTTCATAAGTAATACGGGAACTGGGTTTGATGCTACATTAAATCCACATTGATGGCAGGGCCTCTATGTCCCTTTAAAGACACAGGTCCTCAGAAGGTCTCCTGCCCCCTTCCTTAACACAACCAAGTAGTTCTGCCACTCCGGTGTAGGAAATCCTTTTACACAAAGCTAGACTACCTTTGGGAAGTGCTTTCCTGGTCACCAGAGGGCTTTTCCTCTGCCTGCTTAAATAAATCCTTCAAGAGAACTCAAAGGATGATGGAGTGCGAGTAATGCAGGGCAAAGAATATTAGTGGACATGGGGCAGGGGATTGGGTTCCAATGGGTAGCCTTTTCCTGGACAGAAGTGCTAGATGCAAAATAGACTCTAAGCCAAGTTGAACTTTCGGCATCAATAAATATGGCACCTTCTGTGGCCGTAAGTTCTCAACCGTACGTGGGTCATACCGCCTACACGCTGGCTAACACTGAGGCATCTCTATTTACAGAAAACACGATCTATGTTGCATTTTACATGGATTCTGTTTTCTTCTACACACGCGCGCGCGCTCAAGCGCGGGCACACACATACACACAAGCACACACACACTTCTCTGGATGACAGCTACAACTGCAGAGATCGTAAATTCACAAAGTCTTTCGGTGAAACAGGGTGGGACGAGGAGGAAGGTTGGCTCTGGACTAGGAGGCTGGGTCGCAGTCAAAATGAGGGTCTTTTTCTGCCCTCGCCCCTTCCTAAGTCAGCTAGAGCTGACGATCCAAGGGTTCTCCTCCCTCTTCCCTGGTCCCCCCAAACTCCCTCGCCCCATGGCGGAGGCCAGTGGGTTGGGGACTATGCGATCCGCCCTCTGCTGGAAAGGGGACGTGTGATGCCGGGCAAAGGCGCTTACTTTCCGAGCTCCTCGAAAAGCTGATACTCGTCCGTGAACCTGGTGCAGGTTGTGGTCGATGCCATCCTCAGTCCGGGCTGTGCCCCTAGCTGGAAGTGTAGTGGACGAGACGCGAACAGACGCGCTGCTTCCCCGGGACTGGCCCCGCAGCGCTGTCACCTAGGGCCGCCCTCACTTTTCTGGTCCGAAAGTAGCTCGCCCAGGAGGGAGTGTGCGCAGGGGCGGGGCGGCCAGGAAGATGACCAGAAAGAGCCGTGAGGGTCTCTTCCCCACGGTCTGCCGATCCTACTACTCCTCTGGGCCTCGCTTCCTTCTTCTCTGTAACACACCACCCGACCCCTTTCCAGCCCCTCTCCCCAAATGCAAAGGGCAAAGTACTCAAGAAGAGGGGCCCGGAAAATGGAAAAAGAGCCAGGCACCCGGAGAGAGGCTAGCAGTTGCGAAACGTTCCGCACCACGGCTAGGAGGGGTAGAGCTGAGGGGAGGGAACCCGAAGGGGCGGGGGCGGAGTGCTAAGGGGCCGAGGCAGCGGAGTCCTCGGAGCCAGCGTAGCCGGGAGCCGACTGCTGGAGCCCAGCCGCAGCTGTCAGCAGCCGCGCGGTGCGCAGAGGCTCGAGAGAAAGTAGGCGCGAGAGCTTGGCCTCACTGCTGCGGTCAGCGGCCGCACTGGATGGACCCGGCACTCGGTGGCCTCGCACTCCCAAACGAGCCTTAGCAGCCTAGACACCCAGCGGAGAGAGGAAGAGCGCTTGGTTCAGGCTAAGCACTGCCTGCTGTCTGCAGGCCTCCGCCTCCCGCCGCTCCCTCTTCTACCGGCATCCCCTCCCTTCTGAAGCCCCCTCCTCCCTAGTCCCACACCTCCCTCTAGCGACTCCAGCCTTCTCCCTTCGTGGAGCGCTCGCCCTCCCTCGTTCTCATACACACGCGCACACCCTTCTAGGGAAGAGTCCAGGTGGGTGGAGGGTGTGTAGGGTAGATAGCTGGAGAGGGCTTCGGTGAATGAGACGAGATGTAAAAATTACCCGCAGAAAGGCTACTGCCCTGAACTGGGACTGACAGCAGGAGAGTGCGGAGTAATTCGTGAACTGTTTGGGGCAGCCTCCGGGGGCCACGAAGGTCCCCCAGCCTATTTTGGTCGCCGGGGCACTGGGGGGCAGCTCTAGGCCAACTCCGGGCTGCGGTTCCCCGGGTGAGAGGGCGAGGGGCGCAACCACTGGATCTCAGTGTCGCTCAGGGTTCATACAAAGCAGGGGCCGGATGTGGGCAGCTGGCTGCTTCCAGAGAAGGTTCCCAGCTTCCCACAGCTTGCCAGCCAGGGTCAGCTCCCACCCCAGCGGAAGACTCATTCGCCGAGCCGCCAGCTCCAAGGCGCCGGGCGCGGGCATTCTCCCTCCCCCTGAAACCCGCTAGTGAGGGGCGACACCGGCCGGTGTGCCACGTTTCACTGCTGATTGGACTGCATCCTCACTCTCCACCTTCCCAGCCGTTTGTTTCGGTCTAGGTACACAAACCCTGGCAATCCCCAAAGGCCTTTCTTCAGTCATGAATGTTAACAGAATGAAAGCAAAAACTCCACCACCCAGCCACACCTTCCCTTCTCTTCTGAGTAACTCCCTGTAACCTCAGTAAGTTCTGATAGTAAAGCGCGTTCTCGCGAGATTTGCCGCTCTAACGGAGGCAGCCAGGGCTGGGAAGTAGAAAGGTTGGGTGTCGGTCACGCGACCCAGTGGGGGCTGACGTCACTCGTTTTACATGCACACGTCTAGTCTGTTTCACTTTGCAAAGGATAAAAAGGAAAGAGGTCGAATGTGCTTTGCATGCGTGCGCTAAAGTCTCCACCAGTTAGTCTCCCTCGATGTACTGGATAAATGGAAATCTGTAAATCACAAATAATTCAACAATGTGTCTACTGCATTTTCATTGTTACAGTAGATACAAGGGGGGGAAAAAAGAAAAGAAAAATCCATTACACTTAAAAATAAATCGTTAGTAATTGCTGTAACAATTATTGTTGGCCTTCCTTTTATCTTGGTGGTTTTAATACAGTAAGCAGTTGCAAATGTCAGATAAAAAAACAACGATTTTTTAAAAAATTGGTGCTTTTTATTCTTCAGCAGGGACAATTAAAATCTTTAGAATTACATCATGTACACACAATTTTGCTGCTGGAAAGGATGCAGAAGATAACTGGAAAATACAGGAAATCTGACTTTAAAAGTGTTACTTGCTCCCAAGTTGTTAAGTGCCGTCGAGTCGATTCCGACCCATAGCGACCCTGTATAAAGTCACCAAGGAGCAGCTGAGGAGCTTGAACCACCAATGATGCAGTTCAAAAGACTTTGCAGTCTGACGCATTAGCCCACAGCACCACACCAGGATTCCACTTGCTCCCTTAGCTGCTATTAATTAATTACCTTGCCCACAGTCACACATAATCTTTACTTTTTCTAATTTCCTGACTTGGGGTTGCAATTCTACCAGTAATTGTCTTACCAATTACTCAAAATAATTAACGCTTATAACAATATTGAAGTTTGTATGTTTTTGTTTCCGAGTCATAGAAATAATTATGAAAGATGTGATAGACCAAAAAAAAAAAAAAAAAACTTGCTTGGGTTTATAAGTTTCTTCATACATATTTAACAGATTTCCTTGAACAAAGGGGATAGTAGACTGGATCTTTCCACCCGTGCCATTATGTTATTGTTTCTTCAATTTGTCATTAATGACGAGTCCTGGTGTGATGCGGTGGGATGCAGCACTGGACTGCAAGGTCGGTTTAAACCACGAGGTTGGCAGTTCAAACTCACCAGAGGCTCTTTGGCAATCCTATACAAGGTCGCTATGAGTCAGAACGACTTGACGGCACTTAACAGCAACAATGAGGACTCAAGTAGACCTGGTGGCACAGTGCTCAGCTGCTAAGCAGAAAGTTAGTGGTTCTAATCTACCAACTCCATGGGAGATAAAAACGGCAGTCGACTTCCATAAATACTTATTTACAGTTTTAGAAATCCTGTAGGGCAGTTCTATTCTGTCCTCTAAGGTCAGTATCAGTTGGAAGCTACTCCACGGAATAATAAAAAATAACAACCCAATGCCATCGAGTCAATTCCAACTCATAGTGACCTGTATAGCGTTTCCAAGACTCAAGTCCTGATGTGAAGCTGTGGGTTAATGCGTTGGACTGCAAGTGGGTTTGAACCACAAGGTCCTGAAAAATCAGTTTGAACAGCAAGGTCAGCGGTTCAAGTTCACCAGCCGTTCCTCGGAAACCCTATACAGGGTCACTATGAGTCTGAACTGACTTGAATGCATTTAACAACAACAAATCTTTAAGGAGGCAAAAAGCCTCATCTCGCTCCCATGGAGGGCTAGTGCGTTCACAGTCCAGTGTTTACACCACAGTGCCACCGATGCTTCTCTACAGTGCTTTTAATTTTGGTAATGAGAAACCAGGTTTGTATTTTCATTGACAAGATCAAATTTTATTAATATAGAGTCATTTAGCTATTATTATATTCTATGCTGAAATATTCTAAAATGAATATTTGGTAATTTTATAAATTGAAAAATAACAGAGACTTGATGTCTTTACAAAGTGGTAAGGCACAGCATTTTGGTTAGGTTGTTGTTAGGTACTATCCAGTTGGTTCTTATTCATTGTGACCCTATCAACAACATAATGAAACACTTCCTGGTCATAATGACTGAAAATGCTCTTAACAGGAAACATTTTATTTAAGATAATATCTGGGTGTGTGATGATGGATGGTATTTGTAAGATAATTAGAATTTGACTGTATTATTTTGACTTCTTTCTGTTCTCATCTCTTACAGCTATTGAAGTCAATTCCAACTCGTAGCAATCCTATGTAATATATAAAATTATATCAGTCATAGCCTAATCAAAGATTACATAGAAGTAAATTTGGAATATCATGTCTTGTCTGTTTTACTTAATAGACTTATTATTAGACTCTTGTTTTGTCTTGGATGCCTTTTTTCTAATGTACTTTTAAAAGTTTTTATTGTGAATTAAGTGAAGGTTTACATACAATATCATCGGTTTTACAGACAACAGATCATACACTTTGCTTCATCTCCATAACTGCATTCCCCTCCATACAACAGTAGTTATCCGGCTTCCTCCCTGTGTTTCTATTCCCATTCCACCCTATACCTTCTCAACTTGGTCATTACGTAAATGTTGCCCTTCAGATTTTGAATGATTGACCAATCCATGTTGAGCATATCTTACTAATGTTTTTGTTCTCCCTTCTTCCCCCCATACATACATTTCTAGTGCTTGACAGAAATTGTCCATGAGGTTGAATTTCTTGCCAGACCTGAAGAGTGGTTGAGGGCCATAGTCTCAGAATCCTCTAGTCTCTTTCTGACCAGTAAGCCCAGTAGTTATTATAATTTTGAATTTTGTTCCACATTTTTTCCCTCTCTATCTGAGACCTTCTAATGTGATCCCTTTCAAGGCAATTGGTAGTGGCAGCTGGGTGCTATCTAGTGCTTTTAATCTCAGAGTCATGGAGACTGATGTCTACATATGCTGTGAGTCCATTGGACTAACTGATTCCAAACATCTTCAATTCTCATCACGTTCTTCCTTCCACATGGGTGGTAGTGGTGGTGTGCTGTGGAGTTGGTTCTGACTCATAGTGACCCTGTACAGGGTTTCTGAGGCTGTGAATCTTTATGGGAGCAGAAAGCCTCATCTTTCCCCTGCAGAAAAGCTGGTAGTTTCAAACTGCTGACCTTGAGGTTAGCAACCTGATTTGTAACTACGTTATTCTACCTACTATTCTACCTACTGATTCTATAACTACTCATGAGCTTTAAAGATTGAAGTCACTACTCACCAAAGCAGGATGCAGAACATTGTCTTTGGGGACTATGTTATGCCAATTGATCATGATGCCCTCTGAGACTCATTGCCTCAGGCCCACAACTCATTATCTTAAGAGATTTAATAATATCTGAGACGTTTTCATCATTTTGCCCACTGTATGCTCCACCAGATTCATAGTTGGATTTGAATGGTAAATACACATATACAAATATCCTTTCAAACCTTTATGTATTTGTGGGTATACTCCCATTCTTCCTCCCATGTCTCTGTCCATGTATCCACTGCAGAACACTGTTGTTTCAATATTGTGTGTACAACACTAGTTACATCTATCACCTTTAACACTTGCATACCTTCCTGTGTCTTCACCTGTCTTCATCATTCTTCTGCCAAACTCCCTCTTCTTGCATATGGCCCTCCCCCTTATTGTATATTACCTTTCCCTCCACCTGAGTTAACATATCTCTACCCTTTCTGAGCATAGTGGTTACGAATCGGGCTGCGAACTACACGCTCAGCAGTTCCAAACTATCAGTTGTTCTGTGGGCTTTCTGCTCCTGTAAAGATTTACAGCCTCGGAAACCCTGTACAGGGTCTCTATGAGTCGGAACTGACTCCACGGCACATAACCACCACCACCACCCTTCCTGATGTTGGTGCTTTGGGTTAATGCACTGGACTGCAAAGTCAGTTTGAACTACAAGATTGGCGGTTCAAGCTCACCAGCTGATCCTTGGAAATCCTATACGGTGTCACTATGGGTCAGAACCAACTCGACGGCGCTTAACAACAACATTCCTCTAACTGGTAAATTACTCTCCCTTCCCTCTCTTTGTCTTCTTCAGTGAAGTCAGCATAACATCCGGAAGGATTCTTTTAAATTATCAGATCAAATCCTGCCTTTGCTCAAAATCTTCTAATGGCTTCCCATCTCATTTGGACTAAATACCAAAGTTCTCAAAATTATCTACAAGGTCCTAGGGGTTCTATTCCTCACCCTTATTCCCTCTGACCCCCTCTTATGCCCTGGCTCACTTTGTTTCAGCCACACTGTTCTTGGAACACAGCTGGCATGCTCTTGATTAGGGATTTGATTGTTCCCTTCTGCAGAGTGTTCCTCTTTTAGCTATCTTTCTATCCCATTTCCTCACCTACTTACAATCTTTTTTCAAATGTCACTTTATAAGGTCACCCTTGGCCTCGCTTTTGATTATTTCTCCTCTCTCAGACAGAGGTGCTTTATATTTTCCTTACTATCTACTGCCATCTATTGTTGGTGTTACTGTTGTTGAGTTAGTTTTGATTCATAGCAACCTTTTATATATATATATATACACCATTTCTGATCTACCAACCATCCTTCCCATGGCATTCTCTACTTCTCTGCTGGGTTTGATAATTTGTTGCAATGGTCAAACAGATCTCACAGATAATGCTCACAATGTTTATTTGTGAAATTGTTGTTGTTGTTGTTAAGTGTCGTCAAGTCAGTTCTGACTCATAGCAACCCTGTATAGGGTTTGCAAGGAGCATCTTCTGGTGGATTTGAACTGTTCCTACAGTGGTTCAGGAATGTTTCAGATAGAGCTCTTAGATCAGGGCAGTATCTTCTCAGTTGTACCACAGGCAGGCTTCTCTCTGCTCCTTTGCCCTCAGTTTCTGGCCTACTTGAGCAAGTGTTACAAGCTCTTTTAACTGTGCTAATAAATGCTAATAAAGGAGCTCTGGTAGTGGAGTGGTTACGAATCAGGCTGTGAACCACAAGGTCAGCAGTTTGAAACTATCAGCTGCTCCTTGGGAGAAAGATGAAGCTTTCTGCTCCTGTAAAGATTTACAGCCTCGGAAACCCTGTTCAGGGTTGCTGTGGGTCGTAACCAACTCAAAGGCACTTAACAACAATAATTAAGTGCCAGAGACACCCCATTCTTCCAGTAAAGGTGCTCACGTCTAGCTCAGTGGGTCAGCAACCCTAGCTCCACCAACAAATGCTTGGAGGCTCTGCCAGTAAGCCTCTTGACCAAAGGCCCGCCGCTTTCAGGAAGCTATCTGTTCAGTGTTACAGCTCTCAATCTCTGCCTCCTTGGTCTAGTAAATTCTCAGTTTAGGAACCGGGGGTCCAAATGACATACTTTGCTCTTATCTCTCCTGGATGCTTGTGAAGTCTCCCTTTCTGTCTCAAGGATGACCCATTTTAGGCCTAAATAATGATAAAACTCACAAATCTATACAACTTATTTGCATTATCTCCCTCACTCCCCAAGGTTACTAGTCTCCTTATTTACATTGCTTGTTGTTGTTAAGTGCTGTCGAGTCGGTTCAGACCCATAACGACCCTGTACAGGGTTTTCGAGGCTGTAAATATTTACGGGAGCAGAATGCCTCATCTTTCTCCTGCGGAGCAGCTGGTAGTTTCGAACTGCTGGCATTAAGGTTCGCAGCCAGATTCGTAACCACTACGCCACCAGAGCTCCTTATTTACATTGCTAGCACGCCTCTAATCCCCTTGGTGGACCACAAATACCACACATTTGCATAGTCCTACCCATGACCCAGACTGCAGAGCTGTTTGAACTGCAAGGTTGGCTGTTTGACTGCAGAGCTGTTTGAACTGCAAGGTTGAACTGCAGAGCTGTTTGAACAGCTCCTTGGAAACCCTATACAGGGTCACTGTGGGTCAGAACCAACTCCATGGCACACAACAACAACAACCCAGTCATTTGGAGTCCTGGTGTTGTAGGTTAATGTGTTGGACTACAAAGTGGTTTGAACTACAAGGTTGGAGGTTCAAACTCACCAACTGTTCCTGAGAAACTCTATACAGGATTGCTATTGATAGGAACCAAGTCAATGACATTTAACAACAGCCCAGTCATCTGGTGGTAATTACAAAGACCATAGCTAGAAGGACCATATTAAACAACTCATTGCACTACAAGAACAAAACATTGTCCAGTCCTGTGCCATCTTCATGAACTTTCATACGTTTGAATTTATTATTGTGATTAATGTGTCAGTCCATCTCATTGAAGACTTCTCTCGTTTGCATTGGCCCTAGACTTTAACAAACACAATGTGCTTCCCTAATGTTTAGTCTTTCCTGATGGTGTGTCCAAAGTAAGCAAACCCAAATCTCACAGTCTTTACTGGTAAGGATCATTCTGGTTGTGTTTCTTGTCTGACTAATTTGTTTGTTCTTTTGGCAGTCAAAGATATAGTCAATATTCTTTGCCAATACCACAGATCAGATGCAGCAGTTTTTCTTTCATCTTTTTTTTATTATTATCCAGCTGGCCCATGTGTATAAGGCGATTGAAGAGGCTATGGCTTAGGTTAGAGATATTTTTTGTCAAATATCATCAAGTCCATTCTCATAATAACCCCTGTATAGGGTTTTTGAGGAGTGGTTGGTGGGTTTGAACTAATGACTTTAAAGTTAAAAATCCAATCCTTATCCTACAGCACCACACCAGCATTTCTAGCATATTATAAGTTTTACAATTTTTTTGTTGTTGCTTTTGTATTTCTTCTCTACCAGAATACAAGATTCATGGAAGAAATGAGGAAGTCAAAGAGCTGAACAGAAAATTCCAAAAGGAAGAACATATTCAGCATTTATCAAGTTACAAGAATTGATAAGTCTCAAATTACAATATTGAAGAGTTTTATGGACTTCTGGTGTGGCGTTGTAGGATCAGCATTGGACTGTGAACCACATGGTTGACAGTTCAAACACACCAGCTGCTCCTCAGAAACCCTATACAGGGTTGCTATAAGTTGGAACCAACTTAACAATAACAACAGTATCATAGAATATTGTCAGATATAGTATTGAAAGATGAGCACCTCAAATTGGAAGATACTCAAAATACAACTGAGGAAGAACTCCCTCCTCAAAGTAGAGTTCACCATGATGATACGAATGGAGTAAAGATTTCAGGGTCTTTACTTAATGGATTAACAGTTAGGCTGCTAGCTGCAATGTCAGCAGTTTGAATCTACCAATTGCTTCTCAGGAAAGAAGTGAAGCTTTCTGCTCCTGTAAAGACTTACATCCCTGGAAACTCTATATAGGATTACTATGAGTCAGAACCAACTCAATGGTACAAAATCACCACCACCCTGCGGTTACTAGTCCAGTGCTTATCCTAAGTCCAGTACTTATCCTAAAGCACAAATTCACCTATTACTCACAGTGCTGGTCTTGACATACAACCATATTTGGAATCCTGGTATAGCCCTGTAGGATAAACACTCGACCACAAGGTCATTTTGAAGTACAAAGTCAATGGTTCAAACTCACCAGCCCTATATAGGGTTTCTATGAGTCGAAACCAACTCAAAGGCACTTAACAACAATATTTATTGATAGGGCACAACTCAATAAACATCCATTAATAATCAGAACATGGAATATACAAAGCATGAATCTAGAAACAATGAAATTGCCAAAAATAAAATGGAGCACATAAAGATCAATATTTTAGGCTTTAGTGAGCTGGTGGATTGGTATTGGTCATTTTGAATCTGACAATCACATGATTTCCTGTGCCAGGAATGTCAAATTGAAGAGTAATGGCATCACATTCATCATCAAAAAGAACATTTAAAGATTTATACTGAAGTATAATGTTGTCTGTGATAAGATAATATCCATATGCCTACAAGGAAGACCAGTAAATACCACAGTCTTAGCCAGGTTTTCTGGAGAAGCAAGACCCGTGAAACATTCTGGTAACCTAGTGGTTACCAGTGGGACTGCTTATCTCAAGGTCAGCAGTTTGAAACTACAAACTGTTCTGTGGGAGAAAGGCGAGGCTTTTGCTCCCATAAAGATTTGCAGCCTCAGAAACCCTATGCAAGGTGGCTATGAGTTAGAAGCGACTCCACAGCACACTACCACCACCACCACATAAAGAGGAGTTTATTATTTTACAACTGTAGAGTCCTAGGTCCCCAGCAGAAAAGAAAGAGAGTCCCTCCCCCATGTGTCCATTATATTTGGAGTAGGCCACACCACTATGGAAGCATCCCTTCATTTGGTTGGCTGCTCGTAGCCACTCATGATAGAGCTGATGATGCCTGTATTAGCTTTCGTCACCATGGGAATAAGCACATTCCCAACTGTTAAACCTCTGAAAATCCTGGCCTAGTCAAGTTGACACAAAGTCCTTACCATTACATTCCATCCTTGTCAACTTGTCACCTGTAAGCTATATGCATATTCTCTGAATAAAGACAATTACAAAGTCATACTTGTGCCAAACATCATATAACTAAAACATGTACCACTGAAAATACACTGGCCCCATTTACATCTTATATGTCACAAATTAAGAAAAGAAAATATTTAATGCATACATGTTGTTGTTGTTAAGTGCCAGCAAATTGATTCCAGCCCACAGCGACCCTGTATAGGGTTTCTGAGGAGCAGCTAGTGAGCTTGAACTGCTGACTTTGCAGTTCAAACAACTTTGTGGTCTGGCACATTAACCCACAGTGCCACACCATACATACAAATATATATATATATTCATCCAAATGTCCAAAGGGCTCATTCTGCAAGTCAGCCTCTTGACCAGTCCACAGGCTTAGAGTCCACAGGTGCTCTGTCTTTCAATGTCACCACCTCTGCCAGAGTTTCAGCTGCTGCTGCTTTTCCAAGCAGGGATTCCAGGATGCACTAATGCTTTTCTTTAATGATAGTCCTGGGATCGTCTGTTCCTGAAATGAAAGATAACTACTCCCCACTTTCAGTTACACATCTTCTACAATTACAGTTTTGACAATCACAATTAATCCTATTAACAATTAAACACAATTGAAATAATAAAATCCTATCATCATCTTCCACCACCCCCTTTTACCAGACCCATCTAGAAATGAGGTAAGCTATTCAGTGGGGATCCTCTTTTGTTCCCTCATTCTAAAACTAAGCATGCCCACGAAACCTTATAAGCCAGCCACTTCCTGGCTTTATAGCCCCTCATTTTTTTATATCAATGTCTAAATTGTCCATGTGGCACTATGGGTTAATGTGCTGGATTGCAATATTGGCTTGAACCACAAGGTCGGCAGTTCAAACTCACCAGCCGCTCCTTGGAAACCCTATATAGGGTTGCTATGGGTTGGAACTGACTCAAGGGCACATAACAACAACAATCAATCTAGTACACTGAGAAGACAAGCATATTCCTTGATCTGAAGAATCTTCTATTCTGATTGGAATTTTGAGCAACTGCATCCATAAAGAAAACTCCAGTCCAACAAGTTGTAGCATCTGACACTTACTTACAGTGTAAAACATATTTATCTTCATCTTGTCGGGTTCTGGTCAGCTCAACCCTAGCTATCCAAGCTAAGTCAAATGGGTACTGCTTCAAGTTTGGTAGTTCACACATACATTTTTGCACTTCAAACCAGCTGCTCCTTCACTCTCTACTCTAATTCCCATGGGCTAGGTCAGTGCCCATGGGCTCAGGAGTTCACACAACTCCCTAAACTTCAAACCAGACAACCTACCAGCTCCTCTTATCCTAAGGTCAATGAGTACCAATATAGACTATATCCAAACTTAGCCCGTGTCATCATTGCTGCATGTCCCCCAATCCACTCAAATGTAGACTCAGGTGGTGAGCATACAGTGAGCTAGCCAATTCCCTTTAACTTTCAATCCTAGAAGGGGGTTTTCTCTGATGGACTTGTTTCCTTGCCTTGATGCTTCTGAAATTCAAATCACCAAGCTGTCAGCTTTTTATATCTACTTCAATCTCCCATTCTCCCAGCAATTCTGAGTTATTCTACATGTCTTTTCAAATACAAATGTATGAAGTCTGAAAGTTCTAGGTCCCAAGTCCCAAGTCCAAAGGCTCAGGATTACACTTAATGCCTCATACTCTACAAAGGTTTAAAGCAAAAATCCTATTTTTTTCCATACAAATTCAAACTCCTCTTTTAGTAAATTCAATCAAGTATAGGAGTCCTGGAGTTCTGGTGTAATATTGTGCGATAATGCACTGGATCACAAG
>NW_006408706.1:3684631-3708997 GCF_000296735.1 Chrysochloris asiatica
TCTCTCCTACTCTGGACATATTGTTAGGAGGAAACAGTCACTGGATAAAGATGTCATGCTGGGTAAGGTGGAGGGTCAGAGAAAAAGAGGAAGACCCTCAAAGAGTTGGATCAGTCAGGTGGCATCATTGATGGCAACAAGTGTGGCAGCAGTAGTGAGGTTGGCCCAGGATTGGACGTTGTTTCGTTCTGCTGTGCATGGGGTCACTATGAGTCAGTTCTGTCTGGATGGCACCTGACAACAACAACAACATCCACTGTTATTTATAAGATATTCAGTTACTAAATATTTGGAAATAGTCTCTCCTTCTTCCTGCTCTGCCTTAGTCTGGAAGTTCAGCTGAAACTTGTCCACCATGGATAATCCTGATGGTATTTAAGATACTGGTGGCAGAGTTTCTATAATCAGAGCAAACTGAAAGATAAAACTATTCCTTGATCACCACAACTATAGGGCAAAGCCACATTTGACAACAAACTGACAGATGAGTGGTGGTCCTCAAATGTGGCTTTGCCCTATAGTCGTGGTGATCAAGGAATTTTGTGGAAGTTCATGATCTGTACAGGGAGTTGGTGATATGTATATGTGGGTTGTACACACAAAGAAAAAAATTGGGGGCGTCATTTTGCCTGTTTCTGGGATAGTGGCTCATAGCTCTTATGGTAGACAGGGGCAGTTTACCTTTGGGAAGTATACTTGGACTGTTTTAGGTAGACCCCCTACAAAAGGATTCACCTTTCCTACATTTATAATCACATATTCTTCATAGATGAGAAAAATTTGGTCACTGAGATTACCTGATTTCATCCCAAAATGTTATATGTTGAAAGAGACATCAGAAAGATTCAATAAGAACCCTGCTAGAATAAACCACACTTTTCTGTGTTTAACTTTCAACACATTAATCATTGCTTGTAAGAACTAGAACATTCTTTTTAGATTTAGAGCAAAATCACTAAGGTTTTAGACTTCTAAGGTCATTAGATGTTGTTCAAATCTGTCATTTGTAAGGTTGCCTTATCTTTGAAATTTGGGTTTATGACTTTTATGACTGGTAAAACTTTTATGTTTAATATCAACTTTCATACTCTTTTCTTTTGTATCACATGCCTTACGTTTCTATATACTCATAGGCTACTTTAGTGACTGAGTGTTAGTATAAATTAAGTAAATATGCTGCCCATGTAATAAACCATCACATGGATTATATCATCTGCAGGAAGAGAAACTATTTTAATTTGCATTCTGCTTATAGTAAGCTTTTGTTGTCAGCATGCTGTTGCTGTTGTTGTTAGGTGCCTGTGAGTCTGTACTGACTAATAACAAATGCTATGCACAACAGAACGAAACACTGCCTGGTTCTGGACTAACCTCACTATTGTAGCCACTGTTGAGCCTATTGATGCTGCCACTTTGCCAAATCCATCTCGCTTGGGGTCTTCTTCTTTTTCTCTGACCCTTCACCTTACCAAACATGATATCCTTCTCCAGAGACTGGTCCCTCCTGATAATATGTCCAAAGTATGAGAGACGAAATTAGCCATCCTGGCCTCCAAGGAGCACTCTGGCTGCAATTCTTACAACACAGATCTGTTGGTTCTTTTGGCAGCCTACGGCACTTTCAAAATTCTCCTCCAACACCATAACTCAATAGCATCAATTCGTCTACGGTCTTCCTTATTCACTGTCCAGCTTTTGCATGCATATGAGGTTATTGAAAATACCATGGCTTGGGTCAGGCACACCTTAGTCCTCAAACTGACATCTTTGCTCTTCAACACTTTAAAAAGGTCTTGTGCAGCAGATTTGCCTAATACAATATGTCATTTGATTTCTTGGCTGCTGCTTCCATGAGTGTTGGTGGTTGATCCAAGAAGAATGAAGTCTTTGACAACTTCAGTCTTTTCTCCATTGATAAGCATGTTATAGGGAAAATGATGGTTTGGAACAAGGTGATATGCATTTGACTCTGCTCAATTCTACGGTAAGCTTAATAGGGATGCCATGCCTATTTGAAGTCCTGGTGACAAGATTAAATGGTATCTGGTTAAAGACCACCATGACTTCAAAGGGCTTGATATAGCCACTTATCATCTAGGAACTCGGCAAAGTCCAGGTTTTAGTTGGCAGTATGATTTCTCTCAATCTCTGACCAAGAAGAGGGAATCATTTAAAACATGAAATCTGAAGGTATTTTACCAGCCAGGCACAGCTTAATTCCATTTTGTGCCTAGGTTTAAGAATTAAGACACAGTTTTCTTGAGAACCTCGTACATCTCTGATGACCAAGTTGCTTGCATCAGAACAGAGCAAGTTTAAAATGAAGTTTAAAAATGGCACAGAACAAAAATTTCCTCACAGTAGGAGTTTTCTTAGTAAAAGCAGGCCGGGTCTGTGCCATCATTAATAAGACATGCCATACATGGTTCCAGAGTGGTAGAACCATGGTTGGATAACCATTTTATTTCCTTGAGATCTTTTCTATTCTAGTTCTTACCCTTGTGATCACAGTACTCCTAACTTGCAAGTGTATACCCTACCTAGTTTAGGTACTCACAGCAGGCATAACTTAGAATGCTCAGTTAATGCTTTTGCATTGACTAACTTGTCCTGTCATACCCTACAGACTGAGGTGGTTATGAGCCGTGGAGTCAGTTCCAACTTGTAGAGACCCTGTACAGGGTTTCCGAGGCTGGAAATCTTTAAGGGAGCAGAAAGCCTCATCTTTCTCCCACGGAACAGCTGGTAGTTTCAAACTGCTGACCTTGTGGTTTGCAGCCTGATTCATAACCACTATGCTACCAGAGCTGAGAGAAGTCACCAAATCCAAGAAGTTGCTGACTTTCATTGGCTTACAAGACTCTGAGAAGCCAGTTTCCAGCATGCATCCTTGTCTATGCTTCCAATCAGCAGGAAATAGACACATGAGAATGTTACCCTTTTCCCCAAGAATAGGTAATTGAAACCCTGACTGGCTAAAGTGATTTCATCTTGTAAGGAGAGAGGCCATAAGTTCTAACCCTGGTCTATACCTTCCTTTAGGTTCATCAGTAGTTAACACCCACCCTAAGGACAATTATAGGGGTAAAGAAGTTCCTTAAAAAACCAGCATAACTTCAGATAGGCAGAACAATAAAGAACTTCCTGAAAGTCCTCATGACCTCTACCCCTTGCCCAAATTCCCTGTAAATTCTCTTTCCCTTCTTTCCTTGGGAAGGCAATCTCTGGAGTAAAGACAGTCCCTTTGCCTCTTGTGTATATGATACACATTACACCTTGTTTGCTCTGTTTTATCCTTTTCTCTGAGTATTGATTTTTTTTCACAATATACAAATGAGCCACTGCTTTCTGGTATCACCCGTATTTTCCCTTAATATTTTTTTAGTTATTATGACAAATATTTTCACCTCTCTGAAGCTTACTTTCATGAATGGTATAATATGCTTTCATCTTTTTCTTCAAATGGATAGCTAGTTTTGTCAATGCATGCACTGAGTAGTCTAATGTCTCCCACTAATTTGAAAGGCATGTTTTATCATATCTATTTATACATGGCATTGCTTCATTACTTTCCATCATATTTTATTAATCTAGTTGTCTATTTCTGGGCCAACACTCACTTTATTCATGTAGCTTTAGAGGAAACAGTACTTCTCCTTATCCTTCATTTTAAAAACTTAAGTTTTTCTAATAAGCATTGGACCTCAAGGTCAGTGGTTGGTGCAGAATCCTGACTCTGGACCAAAGACATAAACTCTTGTCTTTTAAGGAATTGAAATTTGAGACTGTTCGTTTTTATTGAAACATTGCATGGCACAACATTTTTTTAAGTACTGGGCTATTAACTGAAAGTTTGGCAGCTTGAATCCAACCCAAGGCATTTTAAAAGAATGTCCAGTGATCTACTTCTAGGTAATGATGGTGGTGAAAATAAAAATGGATACTTCAAATGTTGCAGTACAGTTCTATTCTGAACATGTAGGGTCGGCATGGGTCAGAATTGACTCAGTGCAACTGCTTGATTGGTTTATATATCTTAGCTTGCCCTATCTAAGAAAAAATTCAAGCCTAAACTTGCACTGTTTAGGCAAAAATCCCAGTGATCATGGTGGCTCCAGAGGATAAGCACTGGACTGTGAACCACATGATCCGCAATTTGAGTCCACCATCTGCTCAAACAGGAGGAAAATGAGGCTTTCTTCTCCCATAAAGATTTAAAAGCTTGAAAACTCTATAGAGGGTTGCTATGAGTCACATGTGACTTGATAGCACTTAACAACAATGTGGGTAAAATCCACCACTTACCTATCAGTTTGTGATTCTCTGGCGACTTGTATGTTGCTTTGATACTGAAATTTATACCATTGGCATTTTAAATACCAGCAGAGTCACCCATGGTGGGCAGCTTTCAGCAGAGCTTCCAGATTAAGACAGACTAAAAAGAGGAAGAGGTAGACCACTTCTGAAGGTTTAGCCACTAAAAATCTTATGAATAGCAGTAGAACACTATCTGATATAGTGACAGAATATGAGCCCCTCTGGTTAGGCAAATCTGTGACCTATGGGAGAGATAAAAGAATACTTAATATTGCAAACTATTGAGAGTTAAGGTGGTTTATTAAGCAGCAGCATTATTGAAACAAGAACTGACTAGTACACCACTGGAGGGTTTAAATAGAAAAATAAAAAAATCTGATTCATATTTTTAAATCAAGTCTCTGGAAGATGATCAGGAATAGTGTTGCATTCAGCATCAAAAAGAACATATCAAAATTTGTCTTGAAGTACAATATTGTCTTGGATAGGATAATATACATTTGTCTACAAGGAAGACTGGTTAATACCATTATTATTCAAATTGATACACCAACCTTTAAAGCCAGTGATGATGAAGTTGAAGAATTCTACCAACTTCTTCAGTCTCAAATTAATCAAACATGCAATAAAGATTTTATTGTATTATAATTACTGGTGATTGCAAATGGGAATGCAAAGATGGGAAACAAAGAGGAAGGAACAATAGTTAGAAAATATAGCCTTGGTAATAGAATGAATGCTGGAAATCAATTATAGGATTTTGCAAAACCAAGCAAACACCTTTGTTAAACAACATAAAAGATGACTGAATACACATGGATCTCACCAGATGGAATACACAGAATTCAAATTGACTGTATCTGTGGAAAGAGATGGCAGAAAAACTCAATATCATCAGCCATAAGAAGGCAAGGGGCAGACTGCGGAACAGACCATCAATTGCTCATATACACGTTCAGAATGAAGTTGAAGAAAATTAAAATAAGTCCACACGAGCCAAAATGTGACCTTAAACATATCCTCCTGAATTTAGAGATCATCTGAAGAATGAATCTAATACATTAGACACTAAAGATTGAAGACTTGTGGGATAACATGATGAACATCATACAAGAAAAAAGCAAAAGGTCATTAAGAAGACAAGAAGGAAGGAAAAGACCTAAATGATGTCAGACAAGATGAATCTGAAACTTACTTTCTAGCGTAGAGTGCTAAAGCAAATGAAAGAAATGAAGAGGTACAAGAGCTAAGCAGAACATTTCAAAGGTCAGCTTGAGAAGACAAAATTAAATATATAAAGAAATGTGCTAAGACCTGGAGCTAGAAAACCAAAAGGAAAGAACATAGTATTTGTCAAGCAAAGGGGAACTAAAGAAAAAGTTAAGCCTTGACTTGCAATAGTGAAAGACTCTATGTGCAAAATATTGAGTGATGCTGAGAGCATCAAGAGAAGATGAAAGGAATACACAGAGTCACTGTACAAAAAGAAACGATTGATGTTCAACCATTTCAAGAGGTAGCATATGATCAAAAACCTGTGATCCTGAAGGAAGAAGTCCAAGGTACACTGAAATCATTGCCAAAGAACAAGGTTCTGGGAATTGATGAAATACAAATTGAAATCTTTCAACAAACTTATGTAGCACTGGAGGCACTCACTTATCTATGTCAGGAAATTTGGAAGACAACTAACTGACCACCTGACTGGAAGAGATCCATATTTGTGCCCATTCCAAAGAGAGGTGACCCAACGAAATATGGAAATCATTGGACAAATATCATTAATATCACAAGCAAACAAAATGTTGCTAAAGATCATTCTGATAGTGTAATGGTTACGAATTAGGCTGTGAACCTTAAAGTCAGCAGTTGGAAACTACCAGCCATTCCGCAGGAGAAAGATGAGGCTTTCTGCTCCCGTAAAGATTTACAGCCTTGGAAACCCTGTACAGGGTTGCTATGGGTAGGAACCGACTCGACAGCACTTAACAACAACAACAACAAAAGATCATCCAACAACTTCTGCAACCATATATTGACAGCAGGCTTCCAGAGATTCAAGCTGAATTCAGTAGAGGTTGTGGAACGAGGGATATCATTGCTGATGTCCCATGGATCTTGGCTGAAAGCAGAGAATATCAGAAAGATGTTTATCTATGCTTTATTGACTATGGAAAGGCTTATCAATTATATGATTAATGACAAGCTGTGGACAACATTGCAGGGAATGAGTATTCTGCAACACTTAATTGTGCTCTTGAGGAACTTGTACATGCACCAAGAGACAATTGTTTTAATAGAATAAGGGACCACTGAATGGTTTAAAATTAGGAAAGGTGTGTTCCAGGATTGTATTCTTTCACCATACTTATTCAATCTTTATGCTGAGCAAATAATTTGAGAAGCTGTATTATACGAAGATAAACAAGGCATCAGGATTGGATGAAGACTCCTTACCAACATGCAATATGCAAATGATACAACCTTACTTGCTGAAACCCAAGAGAACTTGAAAATACTTATTGATGAAGATTAAAGACCACAGTCTTCTATATGGATTGCACCTCAATGTAACCAAACAAACAAACAAACAAAAATCTTCAGCACTAGATCAATAAAGAACATCCCTATAAATTAAGAAAAGACTGATGTTGTCAAAGACTTCAGTTTGCTCAGATCAACTATCAATATTCATGGAGCCAATATTCAAGAAATCAAGCAACATATTGTATTAGGCAAATCTGTTGCACAAGAGCTTTTAAAAGTGTTGAATAGCAAAGATGTCAGTTTGAGGACTAAGGTGTGCCTGATCCAAGCCATTGTATTTTCAATAGTCTCATATACATATGAAAATTGGACAGTGAATAAGGCTGATTGTAGAAGAATTGATGCATTTGAGTTATTGTATTGGTGGAGCATATTAAAAGTACCATGGGCTGCCAAAAGAACAAATCAATCTGTATTGGAAGAAGTATAGTCCGAGTGCTCCTTGGAAGCCAGGATGGCCAGACTTCGTTTCGCATAGTTTGGACGTATTGTAAGGAGTGATCAATCCCTGGAGAAGGATATCATGTTTGGTAAAGTTGAAGGTCTGAGAAAAAGAGTAAGACCCCCAACTAGATTAATTGGCATAGTGGAAACAGCAAATGGGTTCAAACATAGTAGCAATTGTGAGGTAGGTGCAGGACTAGGCAATATTTTGTTCTGTTGTGCATAGGGTCGCTAAGAGTTGGCATGGACTCTATGGCACCTAAAAACAAAGACAGTGGTTTCCACTTGGCTTTTCCAACCATAACAGCCACCATCCCACATTTCTGGAATCAAATGTGGTGGTTCTGTCTGTTGCTGAGTGCGTTTATTCTCATTATGTATTCTGCAACTGGGGAAATGACCACAAAATGCATTCTGGGAACCTCTGGAGTCTCAGTGACACCCTATCTTATTTCCTAAGCACTTTTCCAAGGTCAGCTTTCTGGTCTTCAATCCAGGGTCTCCCAGTAGGCTGCCAAAGCCAGATTCCAGGTTTCTCTCTTAAAATCATATGAAATTATGAACTATATAGATTTGTTCAGTAGCAAATACTTAAATTTGTACAATCTGCTTTGCATAAGTCTATTCTAAAGAAGTGTCTCTGCACTCAGCTGCTGAGTGAAAGGTTTATCATTTGAACCATCCCAGAAACTTTGCAGGATAAAGAACTAGCAGTCTACTTCTGTGAATATTATAGCCTTGGAAAACATGGGACAGTTTAATTCTGTTCTATCCCGTTGCTATGAATCTGAATTGACTATATAGAGCAATGAATTTTGGTTTGGTTATCACTCCAAGGGTAATACTCAAAATCAAATTCTTATGACCAAATCCAGAAAAACCTTACCTTCATTCTCAGAAAGAATCTGTAAATTCTCACCTTACCACCTGTTCTTGAAAATGGTGTTCCTTTAATCCCAAAATTACAGTTGTCCTGATCTTCTTACTGTTATGAATATTTCCTTCATGACTTATTTTTTTGTTTTATTCATATTCCCCCCTTTCCTTAAATCTAAATGGCTCATATAGTTGTGAAAACGCAATTCTCAACTCTACAGGGTCAAATTGGATCCTAGAAGCTTCTTCTGATTCTCAAGTTGGGAGGAGGTGATGAACCTAAATAGGCTGGTCAGACAACTGGCTGCTGGCTCACAAGGCTGCAGAAGCTGGTAAACTAGGTCATACAATAGACTGTTAGCACAGATGTTAGATGATGATGACCCAGATGCAGACTGTATAGTTTTAGCAAGAACTTTGATAGAACATTCATATATAAGCAAGCTTCAAAACATGTATGGAAAATTTCCATTCCATTTAATTTCCATATTCCTGTGAATGTTTTAAAGGCCCGTCACATATGTATAGAATGCAGACCATCCCTCAAGGAAACTTTTCTTACTTGGTATAAAGGTATGACTTAAATAAGGGGGGTAAGGGTGATAACTAGGGTAGGATGGTGACTTGAGTCACACCCTCTCAAGTCAGTAATTCCAGACATGTACTACTCTAACACTACATCATTAACATAACAGATAACTCACCCCAAAATAGGACTATAAACACAAGAGGCTAAGATTTAGAACACATCATTAAAAGGAAAATAATTACATCATTACATACTATTTAATTACATCATGATTGCTGTTGTTGTTAAGTTCTGTCCAGTCAGCTCTGACTCAATGTGACCTTATGCATAACAGAACAAAACACTTCCCGGTCATGTGCCATCGTCATAATTTTTGTTACACTTGAGTCCATTGCTGCTGCCACTGTGCCAATCCATTTGGTTGGGAGTCTCCCTCTTTTTCACTGACCCTCCACTTTACCAAGCGTGATGGTACTTCTCTAGGGTCTGGTCTCTCCTGATAATATGTCTGAAGTATGAGAGATGAAGTTTGGCCATCCTGGCTTCTAAGGAGCATTCTGGCTGTACTTCTTCCTACACAGATTTGTTTGTTCTTCTGGACATCCAAAAGGACCTTTAATATTCTTATCTAATACCATAATCAAATGCATCAATTATTTTACTGTCTTCCATATTCATTGTCCAACTTTCACAAGCATATGAAGCTATTGAAAATACCACAGTTTGGGTCAGGCACACCTTAGTCCACAAACTGATACCTTTGCTTTTGACTATTTTAAGAGGTTTGTTTCACAGATTAACCTAATGCAATATGTCATTTGATTTCGTGGCTGCTGCTTCTATGAGTGTTGACAGTGGATCCAAACAAAATGAAGTCTTAAGACAACATCAGTCTTTTCTCTATTTATTATAATGTTATTTATTGCTCCAATGGTGAGGATTTTTGTTTTCTTTACAATGAGATATATCCCATATGGAAGATTGTGACCTTTGATCTTCATCAGTACTTTAAGTCCTCTTCACTTTCAGGAAGCAAGGTGTATCTTCTATATATCGAAGGTTATTAATGATAACTTACTGAAAATCATGGCCAGTCTAGTTGATATACAACCTTAATTATCCCTTGTTCCCATTGCATTATTTGTATTAGCAGCAGGCTGTACAATCTCTTTGGTGGACCACAAGCACCTTATTTGCATAACCTCACTCAATCTTTGTGAACATGGCTGCTGTTGTTTTGGTTAGGTGCAGTCTAGTCAGTTGCAGCTCAGCGGCCCTATGTACCACAGGATGAAGTAATACCCTCAGTCCTGCGTCATCCTCACAATTTTTCTATGTTTGTACCTATTGCTGTAGGCACTGCAGTTACATCTCTTTGAGAGCTTTCCTTTTTTTTACTGACCCTGTACCTTCCCAAACATGATATCCTTCTAGCAACTGGCCCTTCCTGATGACATGTCCCAAGCCAGATACAACCTAATAACATGATATAGCTGATCTCAGTATGGGTAGGAGGGGCATGGTTCAATCAATAATGTTAGGATTGTTGTTGTTGTTGTTAAGTGCTTTGAGTTGGTTAAGACTCATAGCAACCCTACGTAGGGTTTCCAAGAAGAGGCTGGTTGGTTTGAACTGCTGACCTTGCAGTTCAAATCATCCTTGTGGTCCAGTGCAATATCCTGCAGTGCCATACTAGGACTCCATCTTAAGATTGTTGTTGATGTTAAGGGTCATTGAATCAGTTCTGACTCATACTGACCCAAATTTCTTAGTATGGCATATCACTCTGCTCTAGGGTGTTGTTTATTTTTGCTACTTACTGTTATTTGTTGAATATGTTTTATTGTCACATTTATAAATGATGGCTGTTTGTGTTAAATGCTGTTGAGTAGGTTCCAAGTCATACCAACCCTGCATAGTGTTTCCGAAGAGCAGCTGGTGGGTTTGAATCGCTGACCTTGCAGTTCAAAGCAAATTTGTAGTCCAGCACATTATCCCATAGCGCCACACCAGGAGTCCTAGCCAATGGTTAATTTTCTATATTTTCTATGCTACTTTCTCCTTTCCCCCCCAAAAAAAATCATTGTTAATTGGTCTGTATTTTGTCTTTTTTTTTTTTTAATTTTAAAAATTTCTTTCTTCTGTTAGATTTTTTTAAAAGAAACATACTAGTCTCCAGATACTCATAAGGCCCATAAATTTTATTCTTTTGTGGTTTGTTAAAATTTTAGCACAATTCTAAATTTTTTAGCTTATATGAATACTTTCCATGAAGGCTAAGTACTTCTTTTAGTTCCAAACTGTGATTATAATGGTAAAAAAGGAAAATAATTCAAATAATGTGTAAATAATGACAGGGGCATCCTCTTGAAGATGTAGCATGGAAGTTTGTAGGATATAAACACATAATTACAAAAGACATATGCAATGAACCGTGTACCTGTGTTTGTTTCTCTTGTATGATGATAGAAAGCAAACAAGAAATAACTCTATTTCACTGGGTAAAAGGGAAGTAAACATGCATGTGACAATGGCTCTGTGAACACTCAAGATGCCACAGTTTATGAAAAAGCTAAGCTTTCCCCCACAATCAGAAAAACAAAACAAAAGCTTTGGTAAACTCTAAGCTACTGGCCAGAGAAATCTTATTGTCACAATAAGCGGTTCCATTCTTGTTCTTCTTTTATCCTTTTGTTTCCATCTTTGTTTCTTTCATGCCATTAACTCATTTTGTATAAAGGCCTCTCATTCTTTTTTTTTTAACAACCTGTTGAATTCTGTCTACAAACTGCTTCGAAAGAAGAAAAGGCATATTATACTAAACAACAACACTTTCAAGTTCAGCCTGAGGGATCCATAAAATTAAAGTCATTCTAGATGTAACTGAAGGCAATCCTTTTACTTAACTAGATTCTAGGTGGATTTTCAGTGTCTCAAACTCTTAAGAGACCAGAACCTGAAAGGAGTTTCAATCAATAAATCCAAAAGCAAATGGACAATACTTTGACACATTCAATTCAAATGTCAACTCAACATAATTTACTGCCAGAATCTTGTAAGAATCTACTAATGCTTCCTAAAGGTCTTAAAGGCAGTATTTATGTACTTAATTACATTTCTCTGATATCAAGTACCAGAAATGAAGATAAGCTACCTCACCAAATGGGATAATTTATTATAAGGATTCAAGAATATTTGAAGAACACAATGATGGAAAGAAACCTTCGTCTCAAGATGTTTAGAACTTAGAAACAAAAAGCAAAAAAAAAAAACAAAACCACATCAGAGTTGACATTATTCTGACACCATATCTGATTTGCACTTCTTTCCATAATCTTTTTTTTTTTTTTTGCATGATATAAAATGCAGGGCTGTGCCATAAGGTTGTATAGATTGCTCATTACACAAGTGTGTCCAAAAGTTAAATATTGGGTTGCTAACCAGCCGCTCTGCGGGAAAAAGATGAGGCTTTCTACTCCGGTAAAGATTTACACCCTCGGAAACCCTGTACAGGGTCGCTATGGGTCAGAATCGACTCGATGGCACTTAACAACTTAACAACAAACACAAGGTTAAGGAGCTCCAGTAGCATAGTGGTTCCGAATTTGGCTGAAAACCTTAAGGTTAGCAGTTGAAACTACCAGCTCTTCCGCGGAACAAAGATGAGGCTTTCTGCTCCCATAAAGATTTACAGCTGTTCCATGGGAGAAAGATGAGGCTTTCTGTTCACGTAAAGATTTAAAGACTCGGAAACCCTGTACAGGGTCGCTATGAGTCAGAACCAACTCCACGGCACATAACAACAAACGCAAGGCTGGTGGTTCAAACCCACTAGTCGTTCTGAGGGAGAAGGATGAGGCAATCTGCTTCCTTAAAGATATACACAGCCTCAGAAACTTCATGGAACAGTGCTTCTCAGTCCTATAGGATCACTATGAGTAAAAATTAACTGGGAGGCTGTGGGGTTTTCCTTTTGTTTTGTTTGTTTGTTTGTTTGTTTTGGTCATGTTTGGTAAGGTGGAGGGTCAAAGAAAAAGAAGAAGACCCCCAACGAGATGGATTGGCCACGTGGCAACATCGATGAACTCAAATGTGGCAACAGTAGGGAGGTTGGTCCAGGATCAGGCAGTGTTTCATTCTGCTGTGTATAAGGTCGCTATGGGACAGTACCGACTTGATGGCACCTAACAACAACAACAACCCATTACTCTATCTAAACAGACTGAAATCTTGAAAGTTGTGCACCAGGATTGCATTCCTTCACCATATTTATCCAATCTGTATGCTGAGCAAACAATCCAAGAAACTGGATTATATGAAGAAGAATATTGCAACAGGATTGGAGGAAGACTCATTAACCTGTAATATGCAGATGATACAACTTTGCTTGCTGAAAAGGAAGTTGGCTTAAAATACTGATGAAGATCAAAGACCACAATCTTCAGTCTAAGCTGCACTTTAATGCAAAGAAAACTGCTTCATAGGGTATCGACGGTTTAATCTTTATGATAACAGACTTACACTTCTTCCTTCAGAGCAACTGATAGGTTCAAAGTACTCTCCTTCATGTTAGCTTAAGCATTATACCACCAGGGCTCCTGAAACAGATCCACTCATCAAGATTTTAAACCATTCAGTGTCCCCTTGTTCCAATTGATTGATTGTCTCTTGGTCTATGTACAAGTTCCTCATGAGCACAGTTAAGTTTTCTGGAATATGCATTCTCCACAATGTTGTCTATATGTTGTCATGATGCATACATAAGAAAGCCTTTGCATAGCCAATAAAACACAAGTCCTGGAGTCCTGGTGTGGTGCTGTGAGTTAATGCACCAGACTGCAAGCTGTTTGAACTGCAAGGTCGGTGGTTCTAGCTCATCAGCTGCTCCTCGGAAACCCTATACAGAGTCGCTACGGGTTGAAACCTACTAGATATCACTTAACAACAACAACTGTCTTTCTAGTATACTCCACATTCAGTTAAGATCCATCTGACCTCAGTAATGATACCAGTAATGATATCCCTTATTCCATGTCCTTGTCTGAACCCACCTTGAATCTCTGGCAGTTCTTTATCAATGTACTATTGCAGCCATTTTTGAATTATCTTTGACAAAATTTTACTAGCATGTGATAGTGATGATATTGTCCAGAACATTTCCGTATTCTTGTTATCTTTCTTTGGAATGGGTACAAATATTGATCTCCTCCAATCAGTTGGCCAGGTAGTTGTCTTCCAAATTTCTTGGCATAGATGGGTCAGTGCTGCATCAGTTTGTTGAAAAATTTCCATTTGTATTCCATCATTTCCTGATGACTTGTTCTTTGCCAATGCCTTCAGTGTACCTTGGACTTTTTCCTTCAGTATCATTGGTTCTTGATTATATGCTACCTCTTGAAATAGTTGAACAACACCTTTTTTTGGTTTTGCTATAATTACTCTGTGTATTCTTTCCACCTTCTTTTTCTGTTTTCCCCACCCCAACTCTCCACCCCTGGTGGTTCCCTTGTGAGTCAAAAGCCTTGGAATGATAAAGCAAAGTCTCTCTGCTATACATATGTTTTCATTTTCTGGCACTATATCTGACAATGTCCCACTGCTATTCATAAGATTTTTAGTGGTTAACAGTTCCAAAATAGTCCGCCTCTCCTTCTTCCTAGTCTATCTTAGTCTGGAAGTTCAGCTGAAACCTGTCCACTGGGTGACCCTGCTAGTATTTAAAATACTGGTGGCATAGCTTCCAGCATCAAAACAACATGCAAGCTATCACATTACTACAAAGTTATAAACAAATGATGGCTACTGGAAATAGACTTTCTAATTCTCAGAGAATTCATATGTTCCTTTGGTTCAACTCCTTGATAAATCTAATTCATTCTCCCTTTGGTTTGGAATCTTTTTTTTTTAAGTTTTATTGTGAATTATGTGATAGTTTACATGGGAGAACATTAGTTTTACATTCATCCTATCATATACTGTTTCATGGTTACAATCCCCTCCACGCATCACCAATCAACAAAAGTGTACATCCTACAAGCCTGCTCCCCACCCCTCCCCCCAACCCCAGCCACCGGCTGTCAGCACACAGACCCTCTCATTTCCTGGGTCCAGAGTTCCTAG
The DNA here is from genome assembly GCF_000296735.1 of Chrysochloris asiatica. NCBI lineage: Eukaryota > Metazoa > Chordata > Mammalia > Afrosoricida > Chrysochloridae > Chrysochloris > Chrysochloris asiatica. Next base: position 3,699,465 of record NW_006408706.1, read on the forward strand.
CTGCTCCATCTCTCCATGTCATCATCTCTGCCTCCATCTCGGGGATCGCTGCTTCTCTGGGTAGGGTCCTGCTCTCTGCTCTTCTCCCTTCATACTTCTAGAGACCTCCGCTCCTATCCTGCAAAGTTAATCCCTCCCCTCCTTGCCACAAAATGCCTACTTTTACATTTACAACCTTCATAATCAGTCCTGGTAACAATTATTCACCCTTATATCACCAGAGACCTATCCATACTTCCTTTCATCAGTCCCGCCTACACAGATTGGCTGCTACTCAATGGAGATTCTACCTTCCTCCATGCCCTTTGGATCTAGGTTCCCTCTTGAAAACTTGTAAGCCAGTCACTTCTTGCCTCTGTAGCCCCACCCCTCCCATTTTGGATAGCCAATGTCCAAGTTGGCCATCCCTGTCTACTCTGTGTATGGAGGGGATGGGAATGATCTTTGCTATAAAGATTTGTTCCCTCTTTTGAGCTACTGCATCCATAGGTGTAGGTCAAGTTCATCAAATTGTATCAGATTACTCTTTTTTTTCCTCTTCTAGTTGCACTCTGATCATCCAGTCATTGAAGCCAGGTTAAGTGAGTATTATCTGCAAGTGTGGGTACTCTTGTAGATATGCCCTCTCTTCTTATCTGCTGGATACTTCAGTCTCCACTCCAGTTCTCCAGGACTATGTCACTGACTATGGGCCAAAGAGTCCCCAGGTCTTGCCACACTGCTGCCCAGGTCACCACCCCGGGTTCACAGGAGTCTATTAAATGTTGTAGGGCTTAGCTTGCAGCCTCATAGCTGTTTTTCCCTCACTTCCCCTTGTTGGTGGTGAACGTGGTCACCAATCAGAGCATGTATTCCCATTGAGTCTTAGTCTTGGAAGGGGGTTTACTCTGAGGGGCCCTGACCCTTTCCCTTGATGTCTCCTGGGTGGGCGACTTGCTTGTTCTTGTAGTAATCAGTCGGTCTGCCTCTATCGTTTTGTATTTTTCCTGTCAGTCTTTCTTTCAAGAGGTATCTTCTGTTTTCCTAGCCACTCCAGGCTGGTCTGCCCGTCCTCTCAGGGGGAAACTTTCCATCTTCTTTTGATGCTTTCTGCATCATTCAATACTTTGCTCAAAGTTTCCTTCAGTAAAAAGAATAAAAGCATCTTATTATGACATTATTCTTTGAGATTGAAGAGAAAAAAAATGTTTCTGCTTTTCTAACAAAATTGGCACAGAATATGTAAAAAAGAAATTTAAAAGTTTGGCAAACTGGTAACTATTAAGTCATAAGCACTTTAAAAAGTTGGAATAATGATTAATTGGGTACACATAATAAAATGCACTTAAATTTAGACTTCATCAAGTAATTCTTATAAGAGTATGATATTTTTAATGGACTATAGAAATATCTTATCATATTTTATTACTCAAAGTAATGTTATGATGTTAATTTTAGGGTTGAGGAGAATGTATTCTGTTCCACACAGTAAAATAATCAAAGTAAATATTTTCATCTTTTCACTTTTACATAAGGACCCCTGATGTTGTAGTTGGTTATATACTGGACTACTAACCATAGTTCAGCAGATCAAATCCACCAGCTGTTCTGTGACAGAAAGTTGAGGCTGTCTGTTCCTCAAAGGGGCATTTCTATTCTGTCCTATTGTGTTACTAGTCAGAATCAGGTTAACGGCAGTGGGTTTGGTATGGTTTGGTTTGGGTTCCTTTAAATAATTCCTATAAAATAGATGGAGTCCTGGTATGGTGCTGTGGGCGAATGCGTCACACTGCTCCTTGGAAACCCTATAGAGGGTCACTATGGGTCAGAATCGACTCGACAGCACTTAACAACAACAAATAAAATAGATATTATCCTTTAGATTATATTTAAAAAGCTGTTGTAATTTGGTGATCAAAATAATAAATTTTCTAAATCACACATATAAATACTAAGTGGTCATATATGGGCCTGGTGCCCTATATGATATACCATCATAACAACAACAACAACAAATTTATTGTATCACTATAAGATTTGACCAACCACCCAGATAGAAAGTCCTGAGGCTTTATGATGGTTCCTTGATTATTTTTTATTATTATTATTACTAATAAAGTAAATACATGATTTTAAGTACTAACTAGGAGTTGTTATTGTTGTTTTTAAAGGCTGTCTAGTCAAAGGAGCTCTGGTAACATAGTGGTTACGAATCAGGCTGCGAACCTTAAGGTCAGCAGTTCGAAACTACCAGCTGATCCGCAGGAGAAAGATGAGGCTTTCTGCTTCCGTAAAGATTTACAGCCTTGGAAGCCCTGTACAGGGTCGCTATGAGTCGGAAACAACTCGATGGCACATAACAGCAACAACAACAACAACAACAGTCAATTATAACTCACAGCGATCTTGTATAGTGTTACCGAGGAACAGTTTATGAGATTGTACCACCAACCTTTCTGTTTAATCCTACCTTGTGGTCCAGTGTTTTATCCTGCAGTGCCACACCGGGACTCCAATGAAGAGCAGCACTCAACAATTTTTACTATAATTTTTGAAAAACATATACAACACAGTATTTTTCAATACAGCATTTTTCACATGTATGATACAATAAACTCAATTCGCTTATTTTATTTTATTTTTTTGCTACAGTGAATAATTTGACTTTAACTGTGGTACATTGTATAGGAGAGTTACAAAAATGACTTGTCATATATTTTGGTGGAAAATTTTAAGGAACTTTAATCATCTCTAAAGAATATACTGCTAGTTGTAGAGAACAAGCTTCATGGTTTTTTCCACTGGTTATTGTTGTGGTGCCATAGAGTGTGTTTTGACTCATAGTGACCCTCTAGATGACAGAATGAAACAATATCCAGTCCTACATCATCCTCATAATCCTTGCTATATTTGAACCTATAGTTGCAGGCACTCTTCCATACATTTTGTGGAAGACCTTCCACTTTGTCACTATACTTTACCATGTCTGATGTTCTTCTGCAGGCACTGGTACTTTCTGCTAGCATGTCCAAAATATGTGAGAAAAGTCATGCCATCCTCACTTCATAAGGAGCTTTCTGACTATACTTCTTCCAACACAGATTTATTTGTCCATGGAATGTTTAATATTCTTCATCTTTCCAGATTTTAAACCATTCAGTGTCCCCTTGCTCTGTTCAAATAACTGCCTCGTGTTCTATGTACAGCTTTCTCATGAGCACAATTAAGTGTTCCAGAATGCCCATTCTCCACAATGTTGTGCATAGCTAATCATGATCCACACAGTCAAAACCCTTTGCATAATCAGTAAAACAGAGGAAAACATCTATCTGGTATTCTCTGCTTTCAGTCAAGATCCATTTGATGTTAACAGTCCCTCATTCCATGTCCTCATCTGAATATGGCTTGAATTTCTGACAGTTCCCTGTCAATGTACTGTTGCATACTGTTTTGAATTATCTTTGGCAAAATTTTACTTGCTTGTGGGATTAAAAATAATGTCTGATGATTTCTTCATTCCATTGGGTCACCTTTCTTTGGTATAGGCACAAATATGGATATCTTCCAATCAGTAGGCCAGGTAATTGTCTTCCAAATTTCTTGGCATCGATGAGTGAGTGTCTCCAGTGCTGCATCAATTTGGTGAAATATTTTAAATTTGCACTCTATCAATTCCTGAAGCCTTGTCTATTGACAATGCCTTCATGTACCTTGAACTTCTTTCTTCGGTCTCATTGACTCTTGATCATATGCTACCTCCTGAAACGGCTGAACATTGACAATTTCTTTTTGGTACAGTGACTCTGCATATTACTTCCATCTTGTTTTGATGCTTTCTGCATTATTTAATATTTTTCCCAAAGAATTCTTTAATATTTCAAATTGAGGCTTGAATTATTTCCTCAGTTCTTTCAGCTTGAGAAATGCTGAGGCTGTTTTTCCCTTTTGGTTTTCTAACTTTAGAATTTTGCACATTTAATTATAATATTTATTTTCCACAGCTTCCATTTGAAATTTCCAGTTCAACTGTTTTACCCCCTTGTTTTTGCCATTTGCTTTAGCATCTTTATTATGCTGGAGAGCAAGTTTCAAAGTCTCTTCTGATAGCCATTTTGTTTTATTTGTTTTTTTGTTCATTGTCTTTTTTTAAAAAATGTTTTATTGTGAGTTATATGTAGTTTACATGGGAGAACATTAGCTTTACATCCATCCTATCGTATATCATTTCATTACCATGGTTTCAATCCCCTCCATGCATCATCAATCAACCAAAGGGTATAATCTGCAAGTTTGCCCCCCGGTCATCAGCACACAGCCCCTCTTCCTCTCTGGGTCTAGAGTCCCCAGCTGCTCCATTTCTCCATATCATACTCTCTGCCTCCATCTCTGGTATCACTGTTTCTCTGAGTGGGGTCCCGCACTCTTCTCTTCTCCCTTGATGGTCCCAGGGACCTCTGCTCCTGGACTGAAAAGGCAATCACTCTTCTCTTTTTGCTACAAAATGTCTACCTTTACATTTCCAACCCTCACAGTCAGTCCTGATAACAATTATTCACTATTGTACCACAAGAGACCTATCCCCATGTCCTTTAATCAGCCCTGTCAAGAACCGGCCTCGACACGAGAGTTTGGTTTACGAAGGAGGGAGATCTGGCAGCGACAGAGATAGAGAAAAAGTACATACAAAGACACAATAAGAGAGACAAGAAGACACCCTGAGACTAGAGTGGATGTGAGACTGGCATCAGACAGATTCTGCATTGTAAACATTTTGGCTATGCAGGCAGTATGCACACTTTGCTAACTGCAATGTCTGCACGTAATGCATGCTCTGCAAGCCTTAACACATCGCCTCGCATCACAATGCCTCCGTTTTATTTCAGGGAGGAGCTTTACACAAAGGAAGGCGGGGTTTATTAAGACGGGTACAGAGGTGAAATGTGATTAATCGTTCAAAACAGGACACCATGATTTACAGGCACAAATTCTAAAACATACATCACAAATTGTCTTGATAATCTAACATCCTTAATTTTCCAGAAATTCAAGCAAATTTATACAGTACTTTTCAGGTTCGAATCCCAGGGCAGCAACTCGGTTTCTCCAGGCTAATTAACATACCTATAGCACCTAATCTCGAATGGGAACAGGTGAAAAGGATTGAAAGGAGTCCCGCTGTGTCAGCTGCCTGGCCGAGACTTGCAGGAGGAAGCAAGACACCTGGGGTCTATCTGGTAAGGCAGACACCTATTATTCTTTAGACAAAACCCCGGAATTTGCCAATCCACTTTGGGTGAACTCCTTGGGGGAAACTTGCTTTTGGAACTTTTTACAGCCTCGGCTTTAGGAGCAGTTTTTTGTTTTAATATTTGTCCATGGGTATCAAGGGCTCATGTATTACGTTAATATCAAACATAACTGAATAATTTGATAAAGAACAGTTTGGATGAGCTTGCCCAGTGGCCAGAGTTTGTTCCTCAGAAAGATTTGTTCCTAGAACCTTAAGCACTGCCAACACAGTGAAGACATTAAGAAGGGCACATAAGAAACCATTTTCTCAGAGGTTACAATTACAGGAGTTCGAAGCATAGCATGAATTAATAGGACTAAAGAGAATTATACAGAGCTAGCCCAACAGTGAGTTCGTAAAAGCCAATGAACCTGGGACATACGGAGGTTACTTCCTTGAGTCCTCAGGGTCTCTGGCCAGCAAGTCTGAGCGCCCACGTGCTGGATTTTCATCCATGCCACCAGTCCTCCACACCCCAGTACCTGCGGTCTGCAACACAGACCCACCAGATAGATTGGATACTACTCATTGGAGATTCTACCTTCTTCCGCGCCCTCTGAATTAGGCTCCCTCTTGAAAGCTTGTAAGCCTGTCATTTCTTGCCTTTGTAGCCACCCACCCCCCCATTTTGGGTAGCCAATGTCCAAGTTGCTCATACCTTTCTACTCTGTGTATTGAGGGGTAGGAATGATGCTTGCTGTAAAAATTTTTACCCTCTTCTGAGCTACTGCATCCATAAGTGTAAGTCAAGTTCATCAAATTGTACCAGATTACTCTTTTTTTCCTCTTCTTTCTTCATCTAATTTAGCTCTGATCATCCAGTCATTGAAGCCAGGTCAAGTTGGTATTATCTGCAAGTGTGGGTGTTCTTATATGTATGCCCTCTCTTTTTATCAGCTGGATGCTTCACTCTCCACTCTAGTCCTCTGTGGCTATGTCACTGACTCTGGGCCCAAGTCTTGCCACACTGCTGGGCAACCACATCTCTACCTGGGTTCACAAAAGTCTATTGAACATTGTAGGCCTTAGCTTGCAGCTTCATTGCTATTTTTCCCTCACTTCTCCTTATTGGTGACGAACATGGTCACTAATCAGAGTGCATGTCTGCTCATGTAATCCCATTGAGTTTTAGTCTTGGAAGGGAGTTTGCCCTGAGAGGACCTGACCACTTGCCTTGATGTCTCCTGGGTGAGCAATTTGCTTGTTCTTGTAGTAATCAGTCAGACTGTCATTATTTTGTATTTTTCTTGTCGGTCTTTCTTTCAAGAAGTATCTTCTGTTCTAGTCACTCCAGGCTGATCTGCTTGACCTTTCAAGTGGAAATTTCCCACCTCAGAAGATTATGGATGGGGTTTGGAATATCACCATGGTCTTATGTAATGCAGAGGCTTCACAGGAAGCCTCCTTCACTGTGGACATTGTAGCCCCATTTTAGATATTCCAATCAGTTATGGGCAGAAGATGGACTTACAAGTTTTCTACAGTAATATTTATGGCTATTCCTTTCTTTCCCCCTCAAGTGTCTATTTTATAATGGTATGCCAAGGAAACCAAGTTTCAAAAGACAGGCAAGCATCTTAACATTATTTTTCCCCTTTTGCCCATTCCAACCATGTCTCAATCTCTGTATCCCAGAGCCCTGTTGTTCCAAGGTTATGCATACATCATTATATACCTTTGTCCCACTTAGTCCATGCAAACCTGCCTAATTGTTTTTCCATCGGCCTTTCTTCCATTCCCCTCCCCATTCTTGTGTATCGCACAAACATTGGTGTGCATATATCTACTCGTGTTATGGCTCATATTTCTTGTGGGTAAATAGCAAGTAGAGGAATTTCTGGATAATAAGGTATTTCTGTTCCCAACCTTCTAAGGAAGTGCCATATTGCTTTCCAGAGAGGTTGGATCATTTTGCAATCCCACCAGAAATGCAGGAACATCCCAATCTCTCCACATCTTCGCCACCACTTATTGTCCTCTAATTTTTTAATCTTTGCTGTTATTGCTGGTGTGAAATGATATCTCATTGATGTTTTGATTTGCATCTCTCTAATGGCTAGTGGTTGTGAACATTTCTTCATATGTTTGTTGCCTGCCCAGATCTCTTCCTTGGTGAAGTGTCTGTTCATGTACTGTGCCCATTTTTTAATTGGGTCATTTGTCTTTTTCTAGTAGAGGTGTGGTAGTTTCCTACATATTTTAGAAATGAGTCCCTTGTCTGATGTGCCATTGCAAAAGATTTTTTTCACATTCTTTGGGTTCCCTTTTTACTCTTTTGGTGAAGTCTTTTGATGCACATAAATTTTTAATTTTTAGTATGTCCCAATCATTTATTTTATCTTCTTTTGTTTGTGTAATTTTCAAAATGTTTGGTAGTCTGTGTATTTCATGAATTAGTGCCCTCGCATTTGTCCTTATTTTTTCATTAATGGCCTTCATAATTTTGGGATTTACATTTAGATATTTAATCCATGCTGATTTGGTTTTTGTATAAAGCTTGAGGTAAAGGTCTTTTTTTCATCTTTTGCATATCACTTTCCAGTTCTGCCAACACTGTCTGTTGAAGAGACTATCCCCTCCCCATGTGATATATTTAGGTACTTTGTCAAAAATCAGTTGGTTAATTTCTGGATTCTCAATTCTGGTTGATACATTGATCAATGTATCTTTCATTGTACTAGTACCAGCCTATTTTGACCACCATAGCTATATAATATGTTTTGAAGTTGGGGAGTGAGAGGTTGCCAACCTTATTTTTCTTAAGCAGTGCTTTGCTTATCCTGGGTCTCTTTCCTTTCCATGTATAGTTTGTAATTGTTTTTTCCATCTCTTTGAAGAATTTTTTTGGTATCTGGATTGGGGTTTCATTATATGTGTAAATTGCTTTGGGTAGTATTGACATTTTCACAATGTTAAGTCTTCCTATCCAGGAGCATGGTACATTCTTCCATTTTGCAGGTCTCTTTTGATTTCTTGTAGTGTTTTGTAGTTTTCTTTGTATAGGTTCTTTGTTTCTCTGGTCACATTTATTCCTAGATATTTTATCCTTTGGTAAGCTATTGTAAATGGTATTGCTTTCCTAATGTCCTTTTCAATGCTGTCATTTTTGGTATAGAGGAATCCAACTGATTTTTGTATGTTGATCTTATATCCTGCCACTTTGCTGAATCTTTCAATGATGTCTAATAGCTTTTTTTTTTACTGAGTCTTTGGGGTTTTTTATGTACAGGATCATAACATCTGCAAACAAAGAGATTTACTTCCTCTTTGCCTATTTGGATGCCTGTAATTTCCCTATCCTGCTGTATAGCTCTTATGATGACTTCCAGCACAATACTGAATAGGAGTGGTGACAAATGGCATCCTTGTCTGGTTCCTGTTCACAGAGGGAGGCTACAGTTTCTTCCCATTGAGAGTAATGTAGGCTGTTGGTTTTGTATATATGCTCTTAATTATGTTGAGTAATTTTCCTTCAATTCCTACTTTGTTGAATGTTTTTATCAGGAATGTATGTTGGATTTTGTCAAATGCTTTTTCTGTATTAATCAGTATGATCATGTGGTTCTTTACTTTTTTCTTATTTATATGGTGGATTAAATTGATTGTTTTTCTAATGTTGACCCATCCTTGCATCCCTGATATGAATCCTACTTGACCATGATGTATTCCCTTTTGATGTTCTGTTGGATTCTGCTGGCAAGAGTTTTGTTGAGAATTTTTGCATCTATGTTCATGAGGGATATTGGTCTATAACTTTCTTTCTTAGTGATGTCTTTCCCTGGTTTTGGTATGAGGGTTAAGCTTGCTTCATAAAAAGTATTAGGGAGTTTTCCATGCTCTTCTATGTTCTGGAATAATTTGAGTAGAACTGGTTACAGCTCTTCCTTGTATGTTTGGTAGAACTCACAAGTGAAGCCATCTGGACCTGGACTTTTTTTGATTGGGAATTTTTTGATGACCTGATCAATTTCTTCTTTTTTATGGGTCTGTTCAGGTTTTCTACATCACTCTGTTTAAGTTTTGGTAGGTCATGTTTTTCGAAAAATGTATCCATCTCTTCTAAGTTTTCAAATTTGTTGGAGTACAATTTTTCATAATATTCTGTTTTTATCCTTTGATTTCCTTTCATTTCCTTGTGACATCACCCATGTGGTTTCTAATGTGTGTTGTTTGTGTGTTTGCCCTCTTTACTTTTGTTAGATTTGCCAATGATATTTCAATTTTGTTAATCCTTTCAAAGAACCAGCTTCTTGTCCTGTTGATT
>NW_006408706.1:3710238-3714745 GCF_000296735.1 Chrysochloris asiatica
TTTTTTTTTTTTTTTTTTTTGATGCTTAAGATATTCTTGATGTCATCCTACAACTCTTCTGGCTTTTGGTCATTAGTGTCTAATAAGTCAAATCTGTTCTTGATATGATCTTTAAATCCAATTCAAGTGGGATATGTTCAAGGCCATATTTTCTTTAGCTTCAGCCAAAATTTACATATGAGCAATTGTTGGTTTATTCCATAGTCTGCCACTGGCCTGGTTTTGGTTGATGACACAGAGCTTTCTTATGGTCTTTTTCCACAGATGTAGTCAATTTGATTTCTGTCTACTCCATCTGCTGAAATCTGTGTATATAATCATCTTTTCTGTTACTTGCAATGAATAAGTCACAGTCTCATAAAATTCTATCATGTAATCTCCAGCATTATATCTATCACCAAGGTCTTATTTTCCAACTGCTGATCCTTCCTCTTTGTTTCCAACTTTTGCATTCCATCACCAGCAATTATCAGTACTTTTAGATTGCATGTTTGATCAATTTCAGGCTGATGAAGTTGGTTTGTTATTGTTGTTATGTGCCATGGAGTCAGTTCCAACTCATAGTAACCCTGTACAGGGTTTCCAAGGCTGTAAATCTTTACAGGAGCAGAAATCCTCATCTTTCTCCTTCAGAACAACTGGTAGTTTCAAACTGCTGACCTTGAGATTAGCAGCCCTATTTGTAACCACTACACTACCAGAGCTCCATCATCATAGGCTTTGGTAGTTGGTACATCAATTTGAATAATAAAGGTATAAATAGGTCTTCTTGTAAGTGTACAGATATTATCCTATCACAAACAGCATTATACTTTAAGATAGAACTTGAAAAAAAAATTTTTTTTTTTTTTTGATGATGAATGCAAAGCCATTCCTCTTCAACTTGTCATTCCATGCATAGTAAACCATATTATTGCCAGATTCAAAATGGCCAATACTAGTCCATTTCAGCTTACTATTGCCTAGGATATCAATGTTTCATTTCTGACTGACAATTTCTAGTTTTCCTAGATTCATACTTTGTACATTCCATGTTCCAATTACTAATGGATATTTGCAGTTGGTTTTCCTCATTTTGATTTGTGTCCTATTAGTAAATGAAGCTCTCGAAAGATTTACTCCATTCAAAGCATTATAGTCAACTCTAATTTGAGGAGGCAGCTAGTCCACAATCATATTTTGAGTGCCTTCCAACTTGAAGGCCTCTTCTTCTGGTACTATATCTGACTATATGCTGGTGCTATTATCATGCTTCAATATTCAATACTCTGGTACTGTATGACAGCTATACATAAGGTTTTCAATAATAAACAGTTGAAAGTAGTCAGGCTTTCCTTATTCCTAGATTGTCTTTGTTGGAAGCTCAGCTAAAACCTGTCCACCAAGGGTGACCCTGCTGCTATTTAAAATATCTGCAACATAGGTTCAAAAGTCATAGCAACATGCAAGCCACCAAAGTATGACAAGCTGGCAGACCAGTGATAGAACATATATAAGAAAAACCAATTGATACTATTATAATTAAAATTTCTACCACTCGTCTGTCGTGCTATGGTGGCTTGTGGGTTGCTGTGATTCTGGAAGTTATGCCATTGGTATTTTTGAATGGTGGACTGGATTCAGCTGATTTTCCAGATGAAAATAGACCAGGAAGAAAGAAAGACAGGATACTTGTGAATATTAAATCACTGAAAACTTTATGAATAGCAGTAGAATGCTGTCAGCACCAGAATATTGAATATTAAAACATAATGAAAAGCATCAGAATATTGTCAAGACAGGATACTTGTGAATATTCAATCACTGAAAACTTTATGAATAGCAGTAGAATGTTGTCAGCACCAGAATATTGAATGTTAAAACATAATGAAAAGCATCAGAATATTGCACAATAGAGTTTTGAGAGACCATTGATTTGTTCATTGCAAATACATTTTTTAAACAACATAACAGATGACTATACACATGGACCTCACCAGATGAAATACACAGAAATCAAATAAACTACATCTATGGAAAGAGACTGTGGAAAAGCTCCATATCATCAGCCAAAACAAGGCCAGGGGCAGACTGTGGAACAGACCATCAATTGCTCATATGCAAATTCAAACTGAAGCTGAAGAAAATTAAAACAAGTTCACAAGAGCCAAAATATGACCTTGAATATATTCCACCTGAATTTAGAGAACTTCTAAAGAATAGGTTTAATGCATTAGACACTAATGACCAAAGATCAGAAGAGTTGTGGGATGACATCAAGAACAACATACAGGAAGAAAGCAAAAGATCATTAAGAAGACAAGAAAGAAGGAAAAGATCAAAATGAATATCAGACAAGACTCTGAAATTTGCTCTCCAGCATAGAGATGTTAAAGCAAATGGAAGAAATGTGGTTGCACACCAGCTGAACAGAAAATTGCAAAGGTCAACTCAAAAAGACAAAGTCAAATATTATAACAAAATGTGCAAACAGCTGGAGTTAGAAAACCAAAAGGGAAGAACACCCTCATCATTTCTGAAGATGAGGGAACTGAAGAAAAAATTCAAGCCTTGACTTGCAGTATTGAAGCATTCTCTGGGCAAATTACTGAATGATGCAGAAAGCATCATAATAATATGTAAAGATCACACAGAGTCATTGTACCAAAAAGAAATGGTCAATGTTGAACCATTTCAAGAGGTAGCCTATTATCAAGAGCCAATGATCCTGAAGGAAGAAGTCCAAGGTTCATTAAAGGCATTGACAAAGAAAAAGGTACCAGGAATTAATGGAACACAAATAGAAATATTTCAACAAACTAATGTGACACTGGCAACAATCATCTGTGCCAAGAAATATGAAAGACAATTACTTGGCCAACTGCATGGAAAAGATTTGTATTTGTGCCCATTCCAAAGAGAGGTGACCCAATGGAATGAGGAAATCATAGGGCAATAACATTGATAACTCAAGCGAGTTAAGTTTTACTAAAGGTAATACAGAAACAGATGCAATCATACTTTGACAGAGAACTTCCAGAGGTTCAAGCCAGATTCAGAAAAAGATGTGGAATGAGGGATATCATTGCTGATGGCTGATCGATCTTGGCTGAAAGCAGAGAATACGAGATATATGCTTACCTGTGCTTTATTGACTACACACAGGCTTTAGATTGTGTGGATCATGACAAGCAATAGGCAACATTGTAAAGTATGAGGATTCTGGAACACTTAAATGTGCTCATCAGGAACCTGTACATAGACCAAGAGGTAGTTGTTCAAACAGAACAAGGGAACACAGAATGGCGTAAAATTAGGAAACATGTGTGCCAAAGTTAGACTCTTTTATCATACTTACTTAATTTGTATGGTGAGAAAATAATCTGAGATGTTGGATTATATGAAGAAAAACGTGGCATCAGTATTGGAAGAAAACTCATTAAGAACCTGCAATATGCAAATGATACAACCTTGCTTGATGAAAGTGAAGAAGACTTGAAGTACTTACTGATAAAGATCAGTGACCCATCACTGGAGAAAGATAACATGTTTGATAAAGTGGAGAGTTAGAGAAAAAGAGGAAGAACCCCAACAAGATGGATTGGCACAGTGGCAAAAGCAATGAACTCAGGCATAGCAAAGATTGTGAGATTGGCCCAGTACTGGGCAGTGTTTCGTTCTGTGCACAGGGTCGCTATGAGTTTGTACTGACTGGATGGAACCTAACAACAATAGACCATGTGATTGTCCTGTTCAAAATGACCAATACCAGTCCATTTCGATTCATCAGTTTCAGTTCTCTGGTCAAATTCTCCATCTTCTCACCTACATTATAAACGTGTTGTTGTTATGTGCCGTGGAGTCGGTTCCAACTCATAGCAACCCTGTACAGGGTTTCCGAGGCTGTAGATCTTTATGGGTGCAGAAAGCCTCATCTTTCTCCTGCGGAACAGCTGGTAGTTTCGAACTCTTGACCGTGAGATTAGAAGCCCAATTTGTAACCACTACACTACCAGGGTTCCTTATAAACATACTAACCACGGTTATTTTTAATTCTTCTAATTCTAGTACTGGAGTCCTGGTGTGGTGCTGTGTTCAAAGTCGTTTGAACTGCAAGATCGGTGGTTCAAGCTTACCAGCTGCTTCTTGGAAACCCTCTGCTTTACCAAGAATGATGACCTTCTTCTGGCATTGGTCCCTCCTGATGATATGTCTAAAGTATGAAAGACAAAGTCTTGCCTTCCTGGCTTCTCAGGAGCATTGTGGCTTCTTCCAACACACGCTTGTTTGGTTTTCTGGCAGTCCGCTTTTAATATTCTCCAATATCACAATTCAAATACATCAATTATTTTATGGTTTTCCTTATTCATTGTCCAACTTCCACATGCATACGAGACAGTTGAAAATATGATGGTTGGATTAGGTCTACCTTAATCCCAAAAGGAAATGGTTAATGTTCAACCATTTCAAGAGATACCATATGAACAAGAGCCAATGATACTCAGAGAGGAAGTCCAAAGTGCATTGA
>NW_006408706.1:3716095-3728077 GCF_000296735.1 Chrysochloris asiatica
GGCATCATTGATGGACTCGGGTGTGGCAGTGGTAATGAGGTTGGCCCAGGATCGGACATTGTTTCGTTCTGCTGTGCATGGGGTCGCTATGAGTCCGTTCCGACTCGATGGCACCTGACAACAACAACAACAATCCTCATACTGATAACTTTGATCTTTAACAGTTTATAAAGGTGTTGTGCAACAGATTCGCCTAAATCAACCTATCAATTGATTTCGTTCTTTTTAATAAAAAATTTTTTAATGTGAATTGAGTGACAATTTACAGACAAGATCATCAGTTTTATAGTCAACAAATCATACGCTTTGTTTCATCCCAATGATTGCAATCCCCTCCATGCAAAAAGAATTATCCCACTTCCTCCTTGGGCTTCCTATTTCCATTTCATGCACCTTCCTATCCCTTCTCACTTTAACCTTAGGTAAATGCTGCTCTTTTGATTTTGTATGACTGACCATTTTATGGTGAACATACCCTACTAATCCCACTAGTGTCGATGTCACCCCTATATACCTATCTACTGCTTGGCTTACTATTTTATGGACTATGGACTTGTGGTTTATACTATGCCAGTTGATCATGATTTCCCTGAGACTATGATCCTAAGCCCCTACATTCAGAAACTAATTAACTTAAGATATTTTATAATATCTAAGAAGTTTTTTGTTTTTTTTTCTTTTATCATTTTCCCCACTGTATATTCTACCACATTCATAGTTATGTTTGTAGCAAAGGTAAATTTCATATGCGTTTTTTTTTTTTTTTTAAATTTTGAGTTTTGTCCCACATTTTTTTCTTATTCTATTCAGGGCCTTCTAATGTGGTGCCTTTCAGAGTAATTGGTAGTGATAGCTGGCCAACAGCTACTTCTGGTTTCAGAATAGTGGACACTAATATCCACATGTTCCATTAGTCCATTGTACTAATTGAGTCGAAGCATTTTCAATTTTCATCACTTTTCTTTCTTCCACACACAGTGATACCAATAGCTGCACCTTAGATGGCCTTTCATGAGCATTTAAGACCCTAGATACTACTCACCAAGGTAGAATGTAGAACATAGTTAGTGGACTATATTATGTCAGCTAATCTTGATGGCCCTGAGAGTATGGTCCTGAATCCACAGGCTAAGGAACTTAAGTTATTGGATAATATCTAAGAAGTTTTCAAAATAATTTCTTCCACTGTATGCTTCACCACATTCACAGTTGTGCTTGTAGCGAAGGTAAATATTCATATACAAGTATCCTTTCAAACCCTTATATATTTGTGGGTATCCCATATTCATTCAGCTTATTTATCTGTCCATGTATCTACCCATAGAACATTGTTGTTCCAAGGTTGTGTATATAAAGTTATTTACCTCTACCCCGTTTAAAGAGCTCTGGTAGCGTGGTGGTTACGAATCGGGCTGTGAACCATAAGGTCAGCAGTTCAAAAATACCAGCTGTTCCGTGTGAGAAAGATTAGTATTTCTGTTCCCATAAAGATTTACTGCCTTGCAAACCCTGTACAGGGTCGCTATGAGTCGGAACCGACTCCATGGCACATAACCACCACCACCTCTATCTCCTTTAGCCCTTGTATACTTTCTTGTGTCTTCACCTGTCTTCCTCATTCTTCTGTCAACCTCCCTCTTCTTGTATATTGCCTTCCCTATAGCCTGAGTTAACCCTCTAGCTTAGCTCACCCTCTAGCCAGTCCTTCCATCTTCTTTAGATGTTTCTTGCATCTTTCAATATTTTGCCTACAGAAGCCTTTTACATTGCAAATCAAGGCTTGAATTCATTCTTCAGTTATTTCAGCTTGAGAAATGCTGATTCTGTTCTTTCTTTTTGGTTTTCTAATTCCAGATCTGTACGCATTTCATTATAATACTTTACTTTCTCTTCTCAAGGTATCCTTTGAAATTCTCTGTTCAGCTATTTTGCTTCATTTCATATTTTACTTTATTTCACCATTTATTACAGTTGCAATAGCTTCTGTATTTCCAAGAGGTTTGAGAATTTCTTTTGATATCCATCTTGGTCTTTTCTTTGTTTCCTGTCTATTTATTGATTTTTTACTTCTTTGTGTATGATGTTCTTGATGTCATCCCACAACTCTGCTTTGTTTCATTATTAATGTCTGTGCATCAAATCTATTCTTGAGACAGTCTCTAAATTCATGTGGGATATACTAAAAGTCATATTTTGAGTCTCGTAGACTAGTGTTAATTTTCTCCAGATTCAACCTAAAATTGCATATATGAGCAGTTGATTGTCTGTTGCACACTCAGCCCCAGACATATTTTTTTTGGGGGGGGGAGGGCTACAGATATTGAATTTCTCCATTGTCTTCTGACAGATGTAATCAATTTCATTCCTGTGTATTCCATCTGATGAGGTCTAGGTGAAGGACATTGCCTTCACCATCGCCCAAGTTAACATGTATCTTATACCCAGTGAAGAATTTTCTCTTCCCTCCCATCACTTGTAACTATCACATCATTTTTTTTTTAAAGATCGCCTTTTTTTTATGTTGTTGAAAAATAGTACTTGCAATGAATAAGCAAAATTCATGGATCTCCAGTATAATTTTTATCACCAAGGCCACATTTCCCAAGTACTGATCTTTCCTCTTTGTTTCCAACTTTGGCACGCCAATCATCAGCAATTATCAATGCTTTTTTTTTCTTTTAAAGTGTTTATTCTGAATTTAGGGAGTGAAGGTTTTCAGGACAGATCATCAGTTTTACATCTAGCAAATCACTGCAATGATTACAATCCCCTCCATGCACACCTCAGCCAACAATATTAACCTCTATTACCTTTTTTTTTTCTTTTTGATATACACATACCACTTTGAAAATATATATTCATTTAAATGCCCAAAGGGCACATTTCGCAAGCCAGCATCCTGCCCACAGGCACACTGCCTTTCTCAGTCCATGGGCCTATTGTCCTCTACTGCTCTGTCTCTCTATGTCATTTCCTCTGCCACCATCACTATTGTTGACACTTTTCTGGCTAGGATTCCTTACTCCTCTAATGTTCTTCCATCTTGATGGTCCTAGGGTCCTCTGTTCCTGAAATGACAAATTAACTACTTCCCCCTTTTAGTTACACCTCTTCTACATTTACAATTATGACAATCATCTTAAACCTGATAACAATTACTCACAAATGAATCATAAAATGGTATCCCCTTCATCACCAGACCCATCTGGACAAGAGGAAAGTTGTTCAGTGGGGTTCCTGTCTTACTCCCCTCATTTTGACCCTAAGCACCCTCATGAAACTTGTAAGCCAACCACTTTGTGCCTTAATAGCCCACAAATTTTGATAGTCGAAGTCTAAGTTGCCTGTCCCTATCAGCCCAGTGTACTGAGGAGGCATACTTCATCCTTGATTTGATGAATACTTCCCTGTTCGGTTGGAATTTTGGGTAGTTTCATCCATAAGAAAAGGTCCAATTGATCAGGTTGTAGCAATTTACACTTGATCCCTGTTTTATACTTCTTTATCTTCATCTGGTTGAATTCTGGTAGGCTAGCCATTCAAGTAAGATCAAATGGATACTATCTGCAAGTTGGAGTCAAACACCTTAACATTTTTTCCTTCATAAAACTTTTTATTGTGAATTAAGTAAAGGATTATGCAACAGATTATCAGTCCTACATTCAACAAATCAAATACTTTGTGTCATTATAATGATCGCAATGCTTTCTATGTACCATTACTCAACAGCATTTACCTCTATTCACTTTAAATCTTGCATCCCTCCCTGTGTCTTCCACTACATTGATCTTTACTGTATCAATCTCCCTTTTGTATATTGCCTTCACCATCGCCCAAGTTAACATGGATCTTATATCCAGTGAAGAATTTTCTCTTCCCTCCCATCACTGGTAACTATCACATCATTTTTTTTAAAGAAAATTTTTTCTTAACTTTTAAAAACAGTGGTCTCATACAATACTTGTCCTTTTGTGATTGACTAATTCCACTCAGCATAATGTCCTCCAGGTTCATCCATGTTGTAAGGTGTTTTGCAGAATCATCATTATTCTTCAATGCTGGTAGTATTCCACTGTAAGTATGTACCAAAATTTGTATCCAATCTGCTGTACTCTGTTTCTTGACTAAGACATTAAATCCATTTACGTTTAGAGTAATTATTAGTAGGTATGAATTGATGGCTTTCATTTTGCTGTGTGTATTTTTCGTGCTGTTGCTTGCTTCTTTGTTTCACATATATTTCTACACTGAGTTAATTTTGTTTGTGGATTTTCTTCATTGCTGTAGTTTTAATGTTTACTAAATCTTTCTGATTTTCTTCTTTATTTTAATACAAAAGTGTATTAATAAATTATTCTGTAATTTGTTACCCTCCCCCCTCATTTAAAACAATCTGTTTTATCTCAAAATTTACTTGAATTCCTAACCATTTAGAAGTTCGGTATCCACATTATGCCCTCTTT
The DNA here is from genome assembly GCF_000296735.1 of Chrysochloris asiatica. Lineage (NCBI taxonomy): Eukaryota > Metazoa > Chordata > Mammalia > Afrosoricida > Chrysochloridae > Chrysochloris > Chrysochloris asiatica. Next base: position 3,720,559 of record NW_006408706.1, read on the forward strand.
TTGCTTTGTAGTTGACTTCATTACAAATTGATATCTCTGATTCCCAATTTTCAGTCTTATAGGTTTGCTTTACTTTGGATACGTCTATATCAGAGCACTGGACTGTGACTTACAAGGTCTGCAGTTAAACACCATAGCTGCTCCTAAGAAACCCTATACAGAGCTGATACGAGTCAGAACTGACTCGATGGCATTTAACAACAACATATCTGAATTTAGTTCTGGGTAATGTTGTCATATATGTTAATCACAGATTGTTGTCTGCTATTGTTAGTTCTTAGTACAAAGAACACTTTTTAATGTCTTTTGTAAAGTTGGTCTGGTTATTTTAAATTCCTTTAAGTTTCTGTTTATCTGCTAATGTCTTAATTCCACCATCATATTTGAGGGACATCTTTGGTAGGTATATGGTTCTTGGTTGGCTTTTTTTTTTTTTTTTTTTTTTCTTTCTTTCTGAGTTTTGTATATATGATCCCATAGTATCAAAGGTTTCTGTTCATTTTTCAGTTATAGATCTGAGTCATAAAAAACAACATAAAAAGGCATGCAAGCACACAGAGTTATAATGAATGATGAAAACTTGTAAAGTCAATGAGTTGTGGTCTTACACTAATGAATTGCACAGTTGAAGTTTGATGGCAAGGAGGCTGTAAAAATAAAAGGTGATAGTTGAAATTAATGTTGGAAGATGGTACAGTTTTAGGTGGTGACAAGGTCTGTGTATAATGTATGAGTGGTCATCGAGAAGAGATGGGCAAAAATATTATTGAAGTTAAGGAAACAGTAATTTATTAGCCAAATCATTAGTAAAAATAGGTGCAATTACTCAAAGGCCCATAAATGGTCTAACAAATAGGACTGCAGGATAACAAAATGGAACATGCATTTCAAAAGGTATAAGGATTTTGAATGAAGAAAACGAAGTGACAGTTGGATGTAGAAACTGGAAGCAGCTAGAATGCTACCTGATGTTATGAATTAAAGGAGTAGAGGCATAATTGGGGAGTGGAGAGAGCTAGCATTCACTGAAAAGTCTCTAGGGAAAACAGTGTCTTCAGGAATAAGTCCAGTTTTAGCAACAAACTGAAGGTTCAGTGTAGATGTTGAGAAAAAAGGAGTTTTCTGATGACAGGCAAGAAGTTTTGGTAGAGGAGCTTAGACAATCTGAAAGATGAGAGATGTGGCTAGATTAGGGGATCTAAGAATAGTATAAAGAGCTCTTGTAGTGTAGTGGTTACAAATTGGGCTGCGAACTGCAAGGTCAGCAGTTTGAAACTACCAGCTGCTCCGTGGCAGAAAGAGGAGGCTTTCTGCTCCTGTAAAGATTTACAGCCTTGGAAACCCTGAACAAGGTCACTATGGGTCGGAACCAACTTGACGGCACTTAACAACAACAAAAGTAGTGTGGAGTCCTGGTGTGGCACTGTGGGATACCACACTGGACTGAAAGGTAAGTTTGAACTGCAAGATCGGTGGTTCAAATTTAACAACCACTCCTCGGAAACCCTATACAGGGTCATTATGTGTCGGAATTGACTCAACAACACTTAACAACAAAAGCAACAACAAGAGTAGTAAGATGATGAACATCTGTGTGAAATCAGGTGATGGGGAGACTTGGACTATGACATTGGGATGGAGAGTATCTGAATTGATGTGTGATTGAAGATCATGAGGTAGCTGGTTTTGCTGGCAGTGGAGGTGAGATGGTGGTTATTAAGTTGCCCTGTAACTGGAGCAGGGCTAACTCACTAGAACAATGATGGTATCTGAAATCTTGAGTCCAATGTTGCTAGGACAAAAGTAGTAATTTAGTGCACTTTACTTTATATTAAGAGTCCTCTCTACTAAGTAATGCGGAAATCATCGGACAATCTCTTTGATATCCCATGCAAGTAAAGTTTTACTAAAGGTAATACAGAAATGGCTACAATCATACATTGACAAAAAACTTCCAGAGGTTCAAGCTGCATACAGAAGAGGTCGTGGAACGAGAGCTATCATTTCTGATGTCCAATGGATCTAGGCTGAAAGCAGAGAATATCAGAAAGATGTTTACCTGTGCTTTATTGAGTATGCAAAGGCTTTGAATTGTGTGAATCATGACAAGCTATGGACAACATTGCCAAGTATGAGTATTCCATGACACTTAATTGTGCTCATGAGGAATCTGTACCTGCACCAAGAGGCAGTTGTTTGAATAGAACATGGGAACACTGAATGGTTTAAAATTAAGAAAGGTGTGTGACAGGGTTGTATTCTTTCACCATACTTATTCAAACTGTATGCCGAGCAAATAATCTGAGAAGTTGGGTTATATGAAGAAAAATGTGGCATCAGTATTGGAGGAAGACTCATTAACATCTTGTGATAAGCCGATGATACAACCTTGCTTGCTGAAAGTGAAGAAGACTTAAAATATTTACTGATGAAGATCAAAGAGCACAGTCTTCAGTATGGATTGCATCTCAATGTAAAGAAAACAAAAATCCTCACCACTGGACCAATAAACAACATTCTTATCAATGGAGAAAAGATTGAAGTTGTCTAGGACTTCATTCTTCTTGAATCAACTATCAACACTCATGGAAGCAGCAGTCAAGAAATCAAACGACGTATTGCATTAAGCAAATCTGCTGCACTAGACCTTTCAAAAGTGTTGAAGAGCAAAGATGTCAGCTTGAGGACTAAGGTGAGCCTGACCCAAGCCATGGCATTTCCAATAACCTCATATGCATGCAAAAGCTGGACAGTGAATAAGTAAAACCGTAGAAGAATTGATGTTTTTGAGTTATGGTGTTGGAGGAGAATATTGAAAGTGTTATGAGCTGCCAAAAGAACCAACAGATCTGTGTTGGAAGAAGTGCAGCCAGAGTGCTCCTTGGAGGCCAGGATGGCCAAATTTTGTCTCTCATACTTCGGACAAATAGTCAGGAGGGACAAGTTGATGAAGAAGTATACCATGCTTGATAGGTGGAGGGTCAGACAAAAAGAGGTAGACCCCCAGCAAGATGGATTAGCAAAGTGTCAGCATCATTGGGCTCAAGTGTGGCAACAATAGTGAGTTTTGCTTTGCTGTGCATAGGGCTGCTATGAATCGGTACTGACTCGATGACACCTAACAACAACAACAACTACTAAGTAAATGTGTTCACTGGAAAAACTTGTTAAGCCCAAATATCTCTTTTCAAGTCCGCCATGGAGCTCTGGTAGTGTAGTGGTTACGAATCGGGCTGCGAACCTTAAGGCCAGCAGTTCGAAACTACCAGCTGTTCCACAGGAGAAAGATGAGGTGTTCTGCTCCCGTAAAGATTTACAGCCTCGGAAACCCTGTACAGGGTTGCTATGGGTCAGAACCGACTCGACAGCACTTAACAACAACAACATATCCCATAGTTAGTCATTTCCCCTGTAATCCAAAGCCCTAAACAAAAATCCTTCTCCTGGTCTGTCTGTCATTTCATTGTAATTGAATTCTTTAATACAGGAATTATGGTTTACTTTGTATTTGTACTTAAATATGGATCATATTCACAAATTTAGGACCCACTAGATGGAATCCCAGTGTGGCACTGTGGGTTAAAGCACCAGACTACAAAACCATTTGAACTACAAGGTTGGCAGTTCAAGCTCACCAGCTGAGCCCTATACAGAGTCTCTATGGGTTGGAGTTGACTCAATGGCACTTAACCACAAGAGATGAACAACACTTTATGAGGAGTAAGTGAATTAAAAGACTGCTTTAGTAGTGTTACTACTATAACTATTTTTTAGGAGTTTATTATAGGTAAACACTGAACTCATGCCATACAACCCTGATTTATAGGTGATGCTATTCTTATTTTACAGACAAGGAAGTCTAGAATCCAGCTCAAAAGTTAAACAGTCAGGAGAATGCAAAACTAGGAATCAGCTCTAGTTTATCTGATACCAAAACCTTTCAGTTTTAAGTTCCTCCCTCAATTCTGTCAATGTTTACCTTCTAAAAGATAAGAATTCAATTATTTCCAATGCAAATTGAATACAGAAGTGGAGAAAATGAGGGTTAATTCTATTTCAAAGCATATTTATTATTTATTAATATAGCTCTTTGTTTTAAAAATGAGAGTTCATTGCTTTACTTCTGGAAAGTTAAATGATAGAAAGGAAGGGGGAAATAAAAGCCAGCTTATACAATTCAGATTTAATCAAAACTTATTTTACTGGACAAAATATGCAAATATATGCAAATTTACTCTCTTTGAGAGTAAGCTGAGCTAGAAATATGCAAAGAATTCTCAAACACTAATTCCACTCAGACAGAAAGAAATATGTAAATGTCCTAGGGTGTCATGAAGTTTAACAGAAATTTTGACATAGGTAATAAAATATGAAACACTCCTTGGCATTTAAATTATCTTGACACGTTTTAGAATACCAGAAGGCCAAACAACTTCATGTGCTTTTAATTTTGTAATACTGCCCTTACACAAAAAGTAAGCAGCTAAATAACAAGAGTCTATTTTGGACTTGCTCAAACTAAAACCCTAGAGGGTCATTGTGTGAGTTCTGTCCTTGAGGTCATATAAGAGAATGATAAAAACATATCCATTCTATAGATAAGAAAATAAGACCCTTCAATATGCTGCCTGCAAGAGACACACCTTACACACAAAGACAAAAGCAGACTAAAAGTTAAAGGATGGAAAAAAAAAACATTCCAAGCTAACTGCAACAATAAAAAAGCAGGAGTGGAAATACTAATCTCCGATAAAGTAAACTTTAAGACAAAACCACCATAAGAGATAAAGAAGGACACTATCTCATGGTCAGTTGAGCAAGACGACATAACCATAATAAATATCTACACTCCCAATGAAAGAGCACCAAGATACATGAAGCAAACCTTACTAGAATTGAAGAAAGAGATAGATAAATCTACAATTATAGTGGGAGATTTGAATATGCAACTTTTGAAAAGTGACAGAACAACCAGAAAGAAACTCAACAAAGTTACAGAGGAACTAAACAACACAATCAACCAATTTGACCTCATAGATGTGTACAGAGCATTCAATCCAACAACAGCACAGTATACATTCTTTTCCAGTGCACATGGAACATTCTTCAGAATTGACCATGTGTTAGGTCACAAAGCAAGTCTCCATAAATTTACAAACATCAAAATTCTACAGAGCATCTTTTCATACAAAAATGCTATAAAACTAAAAATCAACAAATAAGACCAACGAAATAAAGTTGAATACATGGAAACTGAATAACACCCTGTTGAAAAGCGACTGGTTAAAAGAAGAAATTAAACGTGAATTCACAAAATTCCTAGAAACAAATGAGAATGAAAACACAACATACCAAAATCTTTGGGACACAGCAAAAGTGGTGCTGAGAGGACAATTTATTGCGATAAATGTGCACATCCAAAAAGAAGAAAGAACCAAAATTAACACATTAACATAGCATCTACAACAATTAGAAACAGACCAACAAAAGGAACCTACAGTCACCAAAAGAAAAGAAATAATAAAGATAAGAGCAGAAATAAATGAGATAGAAAACAGAAAAACTATAGAAAGAATCAAGAGGACAAGAAGCTGGCTCTTTGAAAGGATTAATACATTTGACAAACAATTGGCAAAACTACCAAAAGAAAAGAGGGAGGAGACACAAATAACTCACATTAGAAACCACACGGGAAATGTCACAACAGAACTAAAGGAAATCAAAAGGATAATAACAGAATATTATGAAAAGTTGTACTCTAAAAATTCAAAAACTTAGAAGAGATGGATACATTTTTAGAAAAACATGACCTACTTAACGTACACAGAGTGAAGTAGAAAACTTGAACAGACTCATAACAAAAGAAGAAATTGATCAGGTCATCAAAAGACTCCCAACCAAAAGAAGTCCAGGCCTAGATGGCTTCACAGGTGAGTTGTACCAAACATTCAGGGAAGAGCTGTTACCAATTCTACTCAAATTATTCCAGAACACAGAAGGGGATGGAAAACTTTCTAATACTTTTTATGAAACAAGCTTAACGCTCATCCCCAAACCAGGGAGGGACATCATCAAGAAAGAAAATTATAGACCAATAACCCTCTTGAACATAGACACAAAAATTCTCAATAAAATCATAGCCAACAGAATCCAGCAGCACATCAAAAAAATAATACATCATGACCAAGTGGGTTTAATAAAAGGGATGCAAAGATGGTTCAACATTAGCAAACCAATCAATGTAATCCACCATATAAATAAGAAAAAAGGAAAAGAACCACATGATCTTATCGATTGATGCAAAAAAAAAGGCATTTGACAAAATCCAACATCCATTCCTGATAAAAATGCTCAATAAAGTAGGAATTGAAGAGAAATTCCTCCACACAATCAAGAGCATATTTACAAAACCAACAGCCTAAATCACTCTCAATGGAGAGAAACTGAACGTCTTCCCTCTGAGAATGGGAACCAGACAAGGATGCCCTTTGTCAAAACTCCTATTCAATATTATTTTGGAAATCTTAGGCAGAGCTTTATGGCAAGATAGAGAAATTAAAGGCACTCAAGTTGGCAAAGAGGAAATAAAACTCTCTATTTGCAGACGATATGATCCTATACATAGAAATCCCCAAAGACTCAGTAAAAAAGCTACTAGGTATCGCTGGAAGATTGAGCAATGTGGCAGGGTTTAAGTTCAACATACAAAAACTTACCTGTTCTAAGAAATTTAGTTTTGCAAGGCCAGAATGAGGACTATGTCATTTTGGAGAGAGGAAGTTTTGAATGCTTCTTCAGATCTCAGAAGCAATCATCCACAGGAGCAATGTGTTCAATCTGGCCAAATGAATGGATCCCAATATTCAATGGTTTGTATTGCCCATTTTACAGTAATAAGAATGGAACTGATATACAAATAAGAGTAATATTATCAGCAAGTAATTTCTGGAATGAGGAATTGATGTAAGGATTGGTGTTCATTTATAGGCACTTAAACCTTGAGCAAAATACATTAACTATTTGCATCATCAAAGTAGATCAGCTGAATCAGATGATTCAGAAAATAACTAAAACCAGTAAAATGCAAGGCCTTGAATTATATGGTTTGATTGTCCACATACAAATATGCAAGTTGCAAATATCTACTTCATTTGGTGCTTCACAGTTGTATTTTGAGATTTATAGACAAATGGAGCAATATTAATGTCTTTATATAATTTAAAGTCTGTGGGTATGACCAGGTTGGCAAAATTTGAATTTAATTGTGTAATCATAACCTCTGAAAGAATGGTATTTAAATTTCATAGCCACATGTTTCCTGTTAAAACCAAAAGGCCACCACTTGTCTGTCAGTTTGTCAGCCACCACTCACTTTGGTGGCTTGTGAGTTGCTGTGATTCTGAAAGCTATGCCACTGGTATTTTAAATATCAGCATGGTCACCCATGGTGGACAGGTTTCAGATGAGCTTCCAGACAAAGACAGACTAGGAAGAAAGAGTGACAAACTACTTCCGAATA
>NW_006408706.1:3730445-3732012 GCF_000296735.1 Chrysochloris asiatica
TCACTTTAAATTTTGATGTCAATCCTGATACAATCAAGATGTTCTCTCCTGATACTATCAATCCTAATACAATCAAGATGTTGTCTTCCAAGACGGCGGCTCCTGGAACAGCTGAGTGTCTTGATCCAGAATACAATGGATTTCTGGATTCCCTTCAAATTCCCGAGCTGCAAACTCTCCAATCCTCCAAACATAGCTTTATATTTGTTTCAGAGTTCCAACACTATCTCGTTGGAATGACAAATTGAAAAGGAAAGGTGTTGCATTCATCATCAAAAAGAACATATCCAGAGGCCAGGAGCTCACGCCAGAAGATGGCGGCAGCAGCAGAGTTGACACTGCTTGAGAAATCCCTGGGACTGAGTAAAGGGAATAAATACAGTGCCCATGGCAAGCGCCAGATTCCTGTTCTTCAAACAAACAATGGTCCAACTCTAACAGGGCTGACTACGATAGCAACTCATCTAGTCAAGCAAGCCAACAAAGACTATTTGCTTGGGAGCAATGCGGAAGAACAAGCAGTTGTTCAGCAGTGCTTAGAGTACCGGGTAACTCAAGTAGATGGACACTCCAGTAAAGACGACGTCCGAACTCTCCTGAAGGATCTTAATTTATATCTTGAAGATAAAGTCTACCTTACAGGCTATAACTTTAAGTTAGCAGATATCCTGTTATACTTCATTGTTTTATAGTTGACCTGACAGTTCAAGAAAAGGAGAGGTACCTGAACGTGTCTCCCTGGTTCTGTCACATTCAGCATTGTCCAGGCATCAGGCAACATCTGCCCCGTGTCGTCTTCATCAAGAACAGACTCTACACCAATTACCATTAGAAGCTGCCCAGGCGCTGCAGAAGAGAGCTTAAAAACGTCGCAAATGGAATAACATAATTGATATCAAGTCATTATTTGTTGGTGTAGAAGCTAAGCTTCTAAAAGTGTAAACTTTTATTTGTCCTTTATTTATAGAAGCTAAAATTTTAAAAATGAGTGCTTTATTTGTCCTTTGGTTGACATTTTGTAGTTTTTTAATGTAAAAATTCAACTGCTGTCTCCCCAAAAAATGTGAGTAAAGATCAAGTTATAAATTACCTTGTTTTATAGATGAAATTTGCGTTAATAAAAGTTGCAAATCAGTGACTGGATCTTAAAGGAACAACTGGATGGTCCTCTCCATACTTGACATAGTTGCCTATTTATTAACCTCTGTTTCATATTTTAAAAGCATTTCCCCTGTGACTATTTAGCTAGTTTGTTTATTAAGATCTATAATAAATTGTGCCAAAGATACAGAAAGGCAGCAAGGTGAATTTGTTTTCAGATATTTATGTAAGCTAGTAAAAACATGGCTAAGAAAAAAAAAAAAGAACATATCCAGATCAGTCATGAGGTACAATGTTATGTGATAGGATAATATCCATGTGCCTACAGGGAAGCCCAGTTAATACCACTATTATTCAAATTTATGCACTAACCACTAAAGCCAGTGAAGATGAAATAGAAGAATTCTACAAATGTCTTCAATCTGAAATCGATCAAACATGCAATCAATATGTATTGCTCATTACT
>NW_006408706.1:3734102-3737034 GCF_000296735.1 Chrysochloris asiatica
GTGCCATGGACTGCCAAAAGAACCAATAGATCTATTTTGGAAGAAGTGAAGCCAGAGTGCTCCTTGGAGGCCAGGATGGCTAAGCTTCATCTCTCATGCTTTGGACATGTTGTCATGAGAGAACAGTCACTAGAGAATGATGTCATGCTGGGTAAGATGGAGGGTCAGAGAAAAAGAGGAAGACCCCCAACGAGATGGATCAGCCAGGTGGCATCACTGATGGCGCTCAAGTGTGGCAGCGGTGGTGGATTTGGCCCAGGGTCGGACATTCTTTCGTTCTGCTGTGCATGGGGTTGCTATGAGTCGGTTCCGACTCGATGGCACCTGACAACAACAACAACAACAAAGGCTGAATGGAATATTTCAAAGATCAACTTGAGAAGATAAAGCCAAATATTACAGCAAAATGTGCAAAGATCTGCAATCAGAAAAGCAAAAAGGAAGAAAACGCTCAGCATTTCTCAAGCTGGGGGAACTGAAGAAAAAATTCAAGCTTTGACTTTCGGTATTAAAAGATTCTCTGGGAAAATTATTCAATGATGCAGAAAGCATCAAGAGAAGATGGAAGGAATATACAGAGTCACTGTACCAAAAGGAAGTGGTTCATGTTCAGCCATTTCAAGAAGTAGCTTGTGATCAAGAGCCAATGATAGGAAGTCCAAGGTGCACTGAAGGAATTGGCAAAGAATAAGGCACCGGGAATTGATGGACTAAAAATGGAAATCTTTCAAGAAAGTGAGGCAGCACAGGAGACACTCACTCATCTCTGCCAAGAAATTTGGAAGAAAACGATCTGGCTGACTAAAAGAGATCCATATTTGTGCCCATTCCAAAGAGAGGTGACCCAACAGAATGCAGAAATCATCAGACAATCTCTTTGAAATCCCGTGTGAGTAAAGTTTTGCTAAAGGTAATACAGAAACAGCTACAATCATACATTTACAGAGAACTTCCAGAGGTTCAAAGTGAATTCAGAAGAGGCTGTGGAATGAGAGATATCATTGCTGATGTCCAATGGATCTTGTCTGAAAGCAGAGAATATCAGAAAGATGTTCACCTGTGCTTTATTGACTATGCAAAGTCTTTCAATTGTATGGATCATGACAAACGATGGACAACATTGTAAAATATGAGCATTCCAGAACACTTAATTTTGCTCATCGGGAATCTGTATCTGGACAGAAACATTTGTTCGAACAGAGCATGGAAACAATGAATGGTTTAAAATTTAAGAAGCTGTGTGACATGGTTGCAAATAATCCAAGAAGCTGGGTTATATGAAGAAAAACGTGGCATCAGAATTGGGGAAGACTCATTAATAATCTGTGATATGCAGATGATACAACCTTGCTTGCTGAAAGTGAAGAGGACTTAAAACATTTACTGATGAAGATCAAAGAGCACAGCCTTCAGTATGGATTACATCTCAATATAAAGAAAACAAAAATCCTCATCACTGGACCAATAAACAACATTCTTATCAATGGAGAAATGATTGAAGTTGTCAAGGACTTCATTCTTCTTGGATCAACTGTCAACAATCAAGGAAGCAGTAGTCAAGAAATCAAAGGAGGTATTGCATTAGGCAAATCTGGTGCACAATACCTTTTTAAAGTGTTGAAGAGCAAAGATATCAGATTGAGGACTAAGTTGAGCCTGACCCAAGCCATGGTATTTTCAATAACCTCATATTGATGTGAAAGTTGGACAGTGAATAAGAAAGAATTGATGTTTTTGAGTTATGGTGTTGGAGGAGAATCTTGAAAGTGCCATGGACTGTCAAAAGAACCAATAGATACGTTTTGGAAGAAGAGCAGCCAGAGTGCTCCTTGGAGGCCAAGATGGCCAAACTTTGTCTCTCATACTTAGGACATATTGTTAATATCAACCAGTCCCTTGACAAGGATATCATGTTTGGTGACGTGGAACGTCAGAGAAAAAGAGAAAGACAACCAGCAAGATGGATTGGCAAAGTGGCAGCATCAATGGACTCCAGCGTGGCAACAGTAGAGAAGTTGGTTCAGGATCGAACAGTGTTTCGTTGTGCTGCGCATAATGTCACTATGGGCCAGTACCGACTCGACGGCCCTTATCAACAATAACAACAACAACAACAACAACAACAACAACAATGTGTTAAAACTGGTGAACTCTGAAAAATCCTTCACATGCTTACATGAATTTAACTATTTTAATACCCAATAATTGCTGTGTAGATTAAATCAGATCAAAATAATTTATCTGACATACCTACTAGACATATCTCAATAGAATTTAGTCTACTTCGCACTTAAAAAATTTTGAACAAAAAATAAGAACAAGAGTTACTGGCTATTTGTAACACAACAAATCTGGAATGGGTCAGCTCCATCATACTTTACTTAATAGTGCCAAATATGGTATTCATCATGCCAGTTTGCATGGTTATTACTGGTCACTTCTGATTTCTAGATAGCCAGGGGCACTAGAAAAATGGTACTAATAACTAATATGAAGTGCTCCATAAATACCATTTTCTTCCTAAGAGATCCTGAACACAGACTAGCAAATGGAAAGTAGCTTTAATTTTTTGCAAAAGAAAGTAGACATTATACAATAGATGAGCAGTTCACCATCACTAAAAAGCTACCCAAGCAGAGACAGAAAATCAGACAATTATATGATCTAATATTCTGGGAATGACAAACTTAAAAGGAAGGTGTCATATTCATTATCAAAAAGAGCATTTCATGAGATATTCTGCCAATAATAAAGTAATAACCATAAACCTACCAAGAAGACCAATTAATACTACCATTATTCAAATTTGTGCACCAACCACTGCCAAAGATGAAGAAACTGAAGTTTTGTTTGTTTGTTTGTTTTTAACAACTTTGTTGTTGTTATTGTTGTTGTTGTCAGGTGCCATCGAGTCGGAACCGACTCATAGCAA
>NW_006408706.1:3738844-3743327 GCF_000296735.1 Chrysochloris asiatica
CTTGTCTTCACTGATGATATGGAGCTTTTCCATCTTCTCTTTCCACAGATGTAGTCTATTTGATTTCTATGTGTTCCATCTGGCGAGGTCCATGTGTATTAACAACTTTAGTAATATGAATTAAACATACTGTCAAGATGCATTGATAGTTATTGGAGATTGGAATATGAAACCTAGAAATAAAGAAGTATTGATAGTTGGAAAATATGGTCTTAGTGATAGAAATGATATTGGTGATAGCACGATAGAATTTGCAAGACCAACAGCTTATTTATTACAAATACAATTTCCAACAACATAAGCAACAACTATAAACGTGGCCACATGAACATAAAGGAATCAAGTCAACTACATCATGGATCAATTTTATCAGTGAGAACAAGGCTAGGGACCAACTGCTAAACAGACTATCAATTGCTCATATGGAAGTTCAAGTTGAAGCTAAAGTGAAAACAGTCTATGAAAGTCAAATTCAACCTTGAGTACATCTGAACTTAAGGACCATCTCAAGTACATATTTGATACATTAAATAGGAATGATCAAAGAGTTGTGGCATGACCTCATGGGCATCATACATGAAGAAAGCAAAACGTCACTAAGAAAACAGGAAAGAAAGAACAATTCAAAATGGATGTCACAAGAGTCCTTGCAACTTGCTCTGTAATGAAGAAAAATGCAGCAGCAGGGTTGGAGAAAGAGTCTTGTTTGCTGAATGTGAAGAGGGCTTGAAGTACTTGCTGGTGAAGATGAAAGACTATAGCTTTCAGTATGGATTAACTGCAATGTAAAGAAAAGTCCTCACAACCAGATCAATAAGTAATACCGTGGTAAACAGAGAAAAGACTGAATTTGTAAAGAAATTAGTTGTATCTGGATCTACAATCAACACCCAAGAAGCAGCAGCTAAAAAATCAAATGACATATTTCACTGGGCAAATTTGCAGCAAAAGATTTCTTGAAGTGTTAAAGAGCAAAGATGTCACTTTGGGGTCTAAGGTACACCAGACTCAATCCACAGCATTTTAAATGGCCTCATAATTGTTAAGCTCCTCATTGTTATGAAGTGCCATCTGTAGGTTCCAACTCCTAGTGACCCTGTATATGGTTTTCAAGAAGTGTCTGTGACTTTAAATCACTGACCTGTGATTAGCAGTGCTCATCCTGGAGTGCCACACCAGGATAATGAAAAAAAGGAGAAGAATGGTGGCCTTTTATTTATGGTGTTGGTAAAGAATATTGAGAGTACCATAGACTTCCAAAATAACAAACAAATCTATCTTAGAAGAAGTTCAGCCTGAATGTCCTTTATGATCTAGGACGATGAGACTTAGTCAAACATACTCTGGGCATATTTTCAGGAGGGACCAACAAAAAAGGTTGAACAAAAAAGTGGAAGGCTCTCAATGAAATGGAATGACACAGTGGTTATAACAATGGGCTCCTACATAACATGTGAAAATTGTGCAGGACCAATAACGTTTCCTTCTGTTGGGCATAGGGTAGCTAATGAGTAAGAGCTGATGCAACAGCATCTAAAAACACAATGACTATACATGTGGATCTTACCAGAAGGGACTACACAGGAATTAAATGGACTGCATCTATGGAAAGAGACAATGCAGAAACTCAATATCATTAGCCAAATAAGGCCTAGAGCTGATTGTAATAGACCATCAATTGCTAATGTTCAAGTTTAGGTTGAAGATTAAAAAATGAAAAGAAGTTCATGAGACACAAAATATGACCTTGAACATATTCCACCTGAATTTAGAGACAGTGTCAAGAAGAGATTTCGCATGTTAAGTACTAATGAACAAAGTCTAGACAAATTGTGGGATGGCATCAAGAAAAAAAAACAGAGAATAGTGTAGATATAGAACTTCCAATGGTAAGGATTTCAACTAGATTTAAAGATAAAACAGACTGTTTTAAGCCAGGAAAAATTAATAAATTACGGAGTCATTTCAAAGAAAATTAATACACCTGCACATCAAAATAAAAAAAAAGAGGAAAATCAGAAAGATTTAGGAAACATCAGCACTACAGAAATGAAAACGTAAAGAAAACCCACAAACAAAATGAATTCAGCACAGAATATTATGTGGAACAAAGAATCCAGCAGTACCACAAAAAAAAAAAAAAAAAAACCCAGAAAAATAACAACAGTCAATTCAATTCATACTTACTGATAATTATGCTGAATGTAAATGGATTAAATGTACCAATCAAGATACATAAAGAGCAAAATGGATAAGAAAAAAGGATCTTTTAATATGCTGTCTATAAGAGAAACATCAAAAAGATGGCAACAACCTAAATGCCCAACCACAGAGAAATGGTCCTGCCTCATTCTCACAATTATTGTTAGTCTTGAGCTCATCTCTGCTGCCACTGTGCCAATCCATCTCCTTGGGGTCTGCATCATTTTCACTGACCCTCCACTCTACCAAGCATGCTGTCTTTCCTCAGGGACTGGTCCCTCTTGATAATATGTCCAAAGTAAGAGGGACACATGGCTGTATTTCTTCCTAAACAGATTTGTTTGTTCTTCTACCAGTCTATGGTAGTTTTAATATCCTTCTCCAACATCATAACAAAAATGCATCAATTTTTCTACAAACTTCCTTATTCATTTCCAAATTTCACATACATGTGAGGTCATTGAAAATATCGTGATTTGGATCAGGCATACCTTAGTCTTCACACTGACATCTTTGCTCTTGAACACTTTGAAGAGGTCTTGTGCAGACTTGCTTAATGGAATATGTTTTTGATTTTATGATTGCTGTTTACATGAATGTTGATAGTGGATCCAAGCAAATGAAATCTTTGACAACTTCAATCTTTTCTCCAGCTATTTTTACGTTATTTATTAGTTCAGTGGTGAAATTTTCTGTGTTCTTTATATTGAGATGAAACACATACTGAAGGCTGTCATCTTTTATCTTCATCAGTAATTTAAGTCCTCTTTGTTTTCAGCAAGCAAAGTTATATCACTGATATATCACATGTTGTTAATGAGTTTTCCTCCAATCCTGATGCCATGTTCTTATTCATATAATCCAACTTCTCAAATTATTTGCTTATTGTATAAAATGAATAAGTATGGTGAAAGAATACAACCGGACACACACATTTCCTGATTTTAAACCATTCAGTGTTCTCTTGTTCTGTTTCAATGAGTGTCTCTTGGCCTATGCACAAATTCCTCATAAGCACAAATAAATGTTTCAGAATACTTATTTTCTACAACATTGTCCATAACTTGTCATGATCCACACAGTCAAAAGCCTTTGCATTGTCAATAAGGCACAGGTCAACATCTTTCTGGTATTCTCTGCTTTCAGCAGAGATCCATCTGACATCAGCAATGATGTCCCTTGTTTTGTGTCCTCATCTGAATCTATCTTGAAACTCTGGCATGTCCCTGTCAATGAACTCTTGCAGTCATTTTTAAATTATCTTTTGCAAAATTTTACTTGTATGTGATATTGATGATATTGTCCCGATAATTTTTGCATTCCTCTGAATCATGCCTAATTGGAATGGACACAAATATAAATCTTGTCCAATCAGTTGGCCAGGTAGTTTCAAATTTCTTGGCATAGATGAGTGAGTCCCTCCAGTGCTACATCAATTTGGTGAAATATTTAAATTTGTATTGTATCAATTCCTGGAGCCTTGTATTTGCCAATGCCTTCAGTGTACCTTGGGGTTCTCCATTTAGTACCATTGGCACTTGATTATATGATACCTCTTGAAATGGTTGAACATTATCCATTTCTTTTTGGTATTGTGTCTTTGTGTATTCTTTCCATCTTTTTTTGTTGTTTTCAGAATCATTCAGTATTTTACCCATGTTGTTGTTAAGTGCCGTTGAGTAAGTTCTGACCCACAGCGACCCTATACAGGATTTCCAGGGAGAAACTGGTGACCTTAAACAGCCAACCTTGCATTTCCAACTGACTTTGTAGTCCAGCTCCTAAACGCACAGCACCACACCATTTTTGTTGTTGTTGTTGTTAAGTGCCGTCAAGTCGATTCCGACCCATAACACCCTGTATAAGGTTTCCAATGAGCAGCTGGTGAGCTTGAACTACTGACCTTGCTGTTCAAATGGCTTTGCAGTCTGTCACATTAACCCACAGTGCCACACCAGGACTCGGCACCATGCCATAGAATCCTTTAATATTGCAAACAGAGGCTTGAATTTTGCCTCAGTTCTTTCAGCTTGAGAAATACTGAGTTTGTTCTTACCTTTTGATTTTCTAACTCCTGATCTTTGCAAATTTCATTTTAATATTGACTTTGTCTTCTTGAGCTGTGCTTTGAAATTTTCTGTTTGGCTGTTTTACTGCTCATGACTTTCATTTGGTTTAGCATCTCTATGCTGGAGGGCAAGTTTCAGAGTCTCTTCTGACATCCATTTTGGTCTTTTCCTTCTTTCAGGTCTTCTTCTATTTTTAAAAAAGTTTTTATTAT
>NW_006408706.1:3747727-3754694 GCF_000296735.1 Chrysochloris asiatica
TCTAGTTGAATTCTGATTATCAAGCCATCGAAGCTAGGTCCTTTCACGTGTTCTTAATGACCTTTTGCTTTCTTCCTGTATGGTTCTCTTGATGTCATCCCATAATTCTTTTGGTCTCTGGTCATTTGTCTTTAGTGAATCAAATTTGTTCTTGAGATCATCTCTAAATTCAGGTGGGATATATTCAAGGTCATATTCAGGTGGGATATATTCAAGGTCATATTATGGCTCTCGTAGACTTGTTTTAGTTTTCTTCAGCTTCAGCTGAAATTGAATATGAGCAACTGATGGTCTGTTCCATAGTCTGTCCCTGGCCTTTCCACCATCTCTTCCCATAGAAGTAGTCATTTTGATTTCTGTGAATGAAACATGAAAGATGAGTATGCACATTGAGGCCAATGTGCATACTCATTTTTGATGTTGTTGAAATAAGGTAATTTACAATGAACAACTTACTGGTCTTGCAAAATTCTACCATCTTTTTTTTCCCCACTAAGTCCATATTTTCCTTAGTGATAAACTACTGATTCTTCCTCTTTGTATTCAATATTTGCATTCCATCCACCAGTAATTATTAATATATCGTCATTGCATGTTTGATCAATTTCATACTGAAGAAATTAATTCGTTATTGTTGTTAAATGCCTTCAACTTTCTGACTCATAGCAAACCTGTATAAAGTTTTCAAGGAGTGGCTTTTGAGTTTGAACAGACAATCTTATGATTCAAACCCACCTTGCAGTCCAGTGTTTATCCTACAATGCCACATTGGCATCAAGGCTTGGTGAGTACATTTGAATAATAGTGGTATTAACTGGTCTTCCTTGTATCCATATTAATATTATCCAATGACAGACAGCATTATACTTCAATATTCTTGAAATATTCTTATTGATGATGAGTGTGATGCCACCCCTTTTCATTTTGTCATTCTCAGCATAGTAAACCATATGATTGCTGGATTCAAAATTGCCAATACCAGTCCATTTCAACTCAGAGAGCGATCTTATGCATTCCATTTAATTTTTAACAAGTTTCAATTTTCCTGGATTCATACTTTATTCACTCCATGTTCTATTATTAAAGGATGTTTACAGCTGTTTCTCCTCATTTTGATTTGTGTTTCATCAGGAAGTGAAGGTCCTACAAGCTTTACCCCATTCTCATCATTATGGCCAACTCTGCTTTAAGGAGGAAACTCTACTCTAGTCATATTTTGAGTGCCTTCCAACCAGATGGGCTTATCTTCCAGCACTATATTTGATAATACTTTCATGCTCTTCATACTGTTTCAGTGTTTAATATTCTGGTGCTATCTGACAGTGTTCTCTGCTGTTCATAAGGTTTTCAGTGACTAAACATTTAGAAGTAGTCTGCTTCCCCTTTCTTGTCTTAGTTTGGAAGCTCAGCTGAAACTTGTCCACCATATGTGACCCTGCTGGTATTTAAAATACTGGTGGCATATCTAAGCATTACGGTAACATGCAAGCCACCATAGTATGATAATCTGACAACTAACGGTTGCGTCTATGTTGTAAGAGAATAAATTTCTGGTTGCTGAAGCCATCCACTGTGGCATTTCTGTTAAAGTATCACTAGATAGTTAAAACTACAGTTATTACATCAATTGCCTGCTTTTGGAAGCATTAAAAAATTTTTACAAGATACATTATATTATTGTCTGTCTTTTTTTGTTTTTTTTTAAAAGAACCTCAGACATAACTAAATTTTCAGAAGTGTCATGTAGGAAAAAGACTCAGGTAGAATTGGGCTGTTATACTTTACTCTGTTTTGTTTGTTTGTTTGTTCTTCCTCTCCTGATGATGTGAATTATATTAAAGATAGTGAAACCCAATAGAAATTCACATTGAGGGGTTAAGGATGACACATTATTCCTAGGGCTCATCACTCTATAAGATATATAATCCTGTCATATAATACCAAGCATAAGATCATCACCCTACAAAACATAATCCCTGTCATATAATCCCAAACACAAGATCACAAATCATGAAAGAGACAGGCTCATTTCGGTGAAGTGACTTTTATACATTGTTTACTCCTTTGTAATGTCTAGGCTGCCTCAGAAATCCCACAGAGGGTAGTCATGAATAGCCATGCTGACTTGATGGCACACAACAATAATAATTTCCAGGTAAAAGGTCCTTCTAATGCTATTATCATACTGTTGTTGTTGTTTAAATGCCACTGAATTGGCCCCAATCCACTGCCACCTGCACAGGGTCTCTGAGAAGCAGCTGGTGGGTTTAACTTCTGACCTTGTGATTTGCAGTCTAGTGCTGATCCTATAGAGCCACACCAGGTGTCCATTATCATATAGGATTTTTTTGTTGTTGTTGTTTTCTGTATTTTTCTAGTGGGCCAATCTGTCCACAGGTATTTCAATACAATGTCAATTTAATATGCTAGATACTATATATTTTCAAGAATCAGCTCACTAGATCAAAGAACATTTTGCTAGATATAATTTATTCTATGTTTAGGTCATAGCCTGGTCCAGGAAAAGGCATGGTAAAAAATGAAAACACCAGTGCTACCTCTTACTTTGATGACAGAAATAAAATGACTAACTTGCATCCTCATTATAGGACCAGATCAGCAAAATTTTCATATGAACATGACAGGATGGCTATTTTCCATCACCATCTGCTGCCAGGATCTCACTTCTTTAATTATTTGGACTTCACTCTGGTTTTAAAGCTGACTGCTAATGTGAGCTATATGCTTGCTGGCATGCTCAAAGATGAATTCTGAGAATTTCTTGAGCATCTGAGTAGTGATTCCAGTAGCTAGTCCAAATTCTTTATCATGACAGTCCTTAATTTATAGTCAGTATTATAACAAGGCAAACATTCAAATAATAGGCCTGCATCTTGAGTTCACTGGCAGGTTCTGGTAGGCTGCAGACAGTTTTCTCTGGCAAAATACAGAATGCTTATGTTCTAGGAAAGAAAAATGTTGTTAATGGCTGGCCCCCAGCCCCTGATTCAGGAAAAGTCTAATGAGTCATGATGGAGTACATTTTCAAATTTATTTCAACGTTCTTGTTGTTGTTAAGTGCCATCGTGTCAGCTCTGACCCATAGCGACCCTGTATAGGGTTTCTGAGGAGCAGCTGGTGAGCTAGAACCACCAACCTTGCAGTGTAAACGCTTTGCAGTCTGGCACATTAACCCACAGAACTACACCAGGATCCTGGTGTGCCGCTGTGGGCTAATGCGTCAGACTGCAAAGTCATTTGAACTGCAAGTTTGGTTGGTCAAGCTCACCCCCTGCTCCTTGGAAACCCTATATAGGGTTGCTATGTGTCAGAGCTGACTTGATGGCAATTAACAACAATAACAATTTCAGCATTGGAGCTATCTAATTAAAAACTGTAAATTGAAAAAAAAAAAAGGACACAAAAACAAAAAGATAATTTTTATGGCATTCGTTATCTTGGACAACTGAAGGAAGATATATCAAATTCATTCATACATTTGTTGGCAGGAATCAATCCCTTGTAGGCTTTGTACTGAATTTTCAGTTCATCACTAGCTATTAGCGGGTGGCCTCTTGCCACATGGGCCTCCCATAGGGCCATTCACAAGAAGGCCATGGGCTTTTAGCACATGCATGAACAGGAAGCAAGAGATGACATGTAAAACTGAAGTCAAATTCTCTTTGCAATAAAGTGACATCCTTTCATTTTTGCCATATTCTATATTTTTACAAATGAGCCACTGGGTCCAACTCACACTAGAGGCACAATATTACACAATGGAATTAATTCCAGGATCTGGAGATTGGTTGAGATAATTTTAGAGGCTGCTTATCATATGCCCCTTTATATATAAGGAAATGATGAGCTTTAGAAACATTTTCAAGCCCAACAGGTAGTAGATTTACTAGATGGGTCAACATGAATGCCTGATTGACTACAAAGTCCAGGTGTTTATGTTACAATATATTTCATCCATATGGTACTAAAAGAAAATATTCAAATTGCCTGGAAAATACTGGGCATAGTAATAATGAGAATTTTTATAAAGGAGCTAGAATATGACTCAAGAGGTCAGTCATGCAAAAATTTAATTACCTGTGCACTTTCCCAAGCAAAAAGGTAATTAGGAAACGTCTAGTGAAACAAAGTTAAAGAGGACACATACCTAAATGGCTATATCTGTTATATTACCTTTGATATTTCTTATTTGTGCTTTACACTACCAAAATGTATAGATGAAAGGGAAAACGGTCTACCATGGGGTATTTTTCCTTCTAGAAATTGTGTACTAGGTAGATTTAGACCAATATCCTTCTTGAGGATAACTAGAAAATCTGGACAAAATGCTTGTAAAACATCACTTTGAAATACAAATTAAAGAGTTGCTAAAGCAGTGAGGATTTGCAAAGCTAAATCCAAAGAGGAAAGAAGCCCAAAGGTGAGCCTTCCTAAGAGGCATCTGCAGATTCCAGAGACAGTGATAAGAAGCTAATTAGCTGAGATAAATTTTAATTAGACACATGGGATTATAGGACAAAAATTAGAGTTTGGGGATTGCCAAGGAGTTGTTCTTTGTTGAGTGCCGTCCAGTCACTTACAACTCATAGTGACCCTGTATAGGGTTTCCCAGGTGCGGCTGGTGAATATGAACCACCAACCCTTTGATTCAGACTGACCTTGTAGTATAGTGCATGATCCCACAATGCCACACCAGGACTCCATACCAAGGAGTGGTGGACTTCAAGAGACTATAGTTTAAGAATTAAGATGAAGCAGAAATATTGCAACCATCATATAGACAGAAGTTCATTTAGTAGTCATTTAATTTCAGTGGTTGAATTCAGGTGATTTGGAACTCCTATTACCCCTACATTACCCTTTGCTGTTGGGATGTGCTGTTGAGTCTGTTCCTATTCACAGCAACCCTGTTTCTGAGGTGTGGCTGATGAGTATGAATCACTGATCTTGTGGTTCTAACTGGTCAATCAGCATAGATCCCACACAAAAGGACAAATATTGTGTGGGATCTATGCTGTGAAATGTTAATATAAAGGTTTTCTTGATAAAAAAAAAAGCAATCTATGATGGTTAGTTGGGGTGATAAGGGAAACTTAATCACAAGCTAGAGTGTACACACATGTTAGCATTGGTGACAAGGCAGACAATATACAACAAGAGGGAGGGTGGCAGAGGAAAGATGAAGGTAGCAGTAGTGGAAGGCACAGAGAGGAATGCAAAATTAAAGTGAACAGAGGTAAATGCTGCTAACTGTTGGTACATGAAGGGCATTGCAACCACATGATGAATGTAAAACTGATGATCTACTCTGTAAATCTTCACTCAATTCACAATAAAAAGTTGAAAGAAAAAAGTATATTAAATAGAACAAATGAATTTACGAAACTAGGAAGTGTATTTGAACCAAGTATAGTAGAAAGTGGGGAGACAGTGAAGTTTCTGTTTTTATTTGGAATATTGGTGGCTCTGCTGACAAACCACAGTCACTGTCTCTTAGTTAAATTCTTGTTAAACCATTTGACTATTGCTGCCCAACCAACAGATTATCCTTTATTCTGGAGCCTCTCACTAGTAAAATAGTTGTAATCTATCTGGGTGATGGAATTAAATGATAGAACATGGCCTCTGGAATGTCTAAGAGCAATGAGTTAGTGGTTTCTAGGAAAAGGGGTATACATGGAAGCCTGTTTTCTAAGAAAAGGTCCAGGAAGGGTAAAATAGTTGTGTTTGAGTTGATTCAGACTCATGATGCTTCCATGTGCTTCAGAGTAGAATTGAGTTCCTTGTTGATTTTTCAGAAACAGGTCACTAGACCTTACTTCATAGGTACCTCTGTGTATACTTGTACCTTCAACCTTTTGCTTAATAGCTGAATAAATGACCTGTTTTGGACCACCAAGGACTCCTCAGCAAGGGTAGCATGTGCCTACTATCATGCAGATGAATGGTGCTGGTTGTTGTTGTTAGGGGCCATCCAGTAAGTACTGACTCATAGTGATGTTATGCACAGCAGAACAAAACACTGCCTGGTCCTGGGCCAACCTCACTATTGTTGCCATGCTTGAGCCCATTGATGCTGCCACTTGGCCAATCCATCTCTCTGAGGCTCCTCTTCTTTTCCTCTGACTCTCCAGCTTACCAAACATGCTATCCTTCTCCAGCGACTGGTTCCTCCTGACAATATGTCTGAAGTATGAGATATGAAGTTTGGCCATCCAGGCATCCAACAAACACTCTGGCTGCACTTCCTCCAAAATGGATCTATTGGTTCTTTTGGCAGCCCATGGCACTTTCAATGTTCTCCTCCAACAGCATAAATCAAAAGCATCAATTGTTCTATCGTCTTCCTTATTCACTGACCAGCTTTCACATGCATATGCATTCTTAGGTGTCATCAAGTCAGTACCGACTCATAGCGAACTTATGCACAACAGAATGAAACACAGCCTGATTTTGGGCCAAGCTCATTATTGTTGCCATGCTTGAGTCAATTGATGCTGCCACTTGGCCAATCCATCTCGGTGAGGGTCTTCCTCTCTTTCTCTGTCCCTCCACATTGTTGTTGATGTTGTTAAGTGCTGTTGAGTCAGTTCTGACCCATAACGACCCTGTACAGGATTTCTGAGGCTGTAAAACTTTATGGGAGCAGAGAGCCTCATCTTTCTCCCTTGGAGCAGCTAGTAGTTTTGAACTGCTGACCTTAAGGTTCGCAGCCTGATTTGTAACGATATCCTTCTCTAGCAACTGGTCTCTCCTGACAATACGTCTGAAGTATGAGAGATGAAGTTTGGCCATTTGGCCTCTAAGGAGCACTCCGGCTGCGCTCCTTCCAAAACGGATCTATTGATTCTTTTGGCAGCCCATGGCACTTTCAACACTCTCCTCCAACACCATAACTCAAAAGCATCAATTCTTCTATGGTCTTCCTTATTCACTGTCCAGCTTT
>NW_006408706.1:3754999-3756537 GCF_000296735.1 Chrysochloris asiatica
AATGAAGTCCTTGACAACTTCAATCTTTTCTCCATTGATAAGAATGTTGTTTATTGGTCCAGTAGTGAGGATTATTGTTTTCTTTATATTGAGATGTAATCCATACTGAAGGCTGTGCTCTTTGTTCTTCATCAGTAAATATTTTAAGTCTTCTTCACTTTCAAAAGTAAGGTTGTATCATCTGCCTGCATATAGCAGGTTGTTAAGGAGTCTTCCTCCAATCATGATGCCACATTTTTCTTCATAGAACCCAGCTTCTCAGATTATTTGCTCAGCATATAGGTTGAATAAGTATGGTGAAAGAATACAACCCTGTTGCATACCTTTCTTAATTTTAAACCATTCAGTGTTCCTATGTTCTGTTCGAACAACTGCTTCTTGGTCCATGTACAGATTCCTCATGAGCACAATTAAGTGTTCTGTAATACTCTTACTTCACAATGTTATCCATAGCTTGTCATGATCCACACAATCCAAAGCCTTTGCATAGCAATAAAACACAGGTAAACATCTTTCTGATATTCTCTGTTTTCAGCCAAGATCCATCCGATATCAGCAATGATATCCCTCGTTTCACAGTCTCTTCTGAATCCAAATTGAACCTCTGGAAGTTCTCTATCAATGTATGCTTGCAGTCTTTTCTGTGTTACCTTTAGTAAAACTTTACTCGCATGGGATATCAAAGAGATTTTCCGATGATTTCCGCATTCCTTATGGTCACCTCTCTTTGGAATGGGCACAAATACAGATCTCTTTCAATCAGTCAACTGGATAGTTGTTTTCCAAAACCTTGGCATAGACAAGTGAGTGCCTCTTGTGCCACCTCACTTTCTTGAATCTTGAAAGATTTCAATTTTTATTCCATGAATTCCTGGTGCCTTGTTATTTGCCAATTCCTTCAATGTACCTTGGACTTTTCCTTCAGTGTCACTGGCTTTTGATCATATGCTACCTTTTGAAAGAGTTGAACATCAACCATTTCCTTTTGGTACAGTGACTGTGAATTCCTTCCATCTTCTTTTGATTCTTTCTTCATCATTCAATAATTTGTCCAGAGAATCCTCCAATAATGAAAGTTTTGGCTTGAATTTTGTATGGTTTGTTAAAGGTAAGAGAATAAGGACACTAAAAATTGATAATTATACCATATATATAACTTTCTGATTGCAAGTTTCTACTTCAGGACTATATGTGTTTTTAGAGTTCAGACAACCAATTATTACTTACTGTAGTCAATTTAAGCTGTGGCATGAGTGTGCCACTTGATAAATGTTTTCCACACTTATTTCATTACATCATTTAAGAAATTAATTTTCAATTTAAAATTGACCTCAGTCATCTTAAAATTCTGCCAGGATGGCCAAACTTCGTCTCTCATACTTCAGACATATTGTCAGGAGGGACCAGTTGCTGGAGAAAGATATCATGTTTGGTAGGGTGGGGGGGTCAAAGAAAAAGAGGAATGCCCCCAGCGAGAAGGATTGGCCATGTGGCAGCATCGATGGACTCAAGCGTGGCAACAGTAGTGAGGTTGGCCC
>NW_006408706.1:3756637-3761894 GCF_000296735.1 Chrysochloris asiatica
AGAACAAACAAATCTGTTTTAGAAAAATGATAGCCAGGATGCTTCTCAGATGCCAGGATGGTGAGACTTCGTTTCTCATATTTAGGACATATTATCAGGAGGAACCTGTCCCTAGAGAAGGACATCATGCTGGGTAAGGTGGAGGGTCAGAGAAAAAGAGGAAGCCCTCTAACGAGAAGGATTGGCCATGTGGCAGCATCGATGGACTCAAGCGTGGCAACAGTAGTGAGGTTGGCCCAGGATCGGGCAGTGTTTCAGTCTGCTGTGTATAAGGTCGCTATGATTCAGTACCAACCCAATGGCACCTAACAACAACAAAAGTAAGATTTATTAATTTTGAAATATCATGAAGTAGTTAGAATTAAGAAAAGAGAGAGGTAAAATCCATCTGAATGATATGTCTTAAAAATTTCAGAAACCAAAGGTCAATTCAAGGTGATAAAACAAGAGGAAATTTTTACTTATTTTGATTATTTACTCTTCTAGCATCTGTTTGATTTTGAAATCGGGGAAATAAAATGAAGGAGGCTTTTTCCTAGGACAGCTACATAAAAATAAGCTATGAATGGTATCACCAAAGTGTTGGCTTCTGTTACATGAATGTAGAACTGACCTAAATAAATCAAAGAGGCTAAAATATTCTTTTTCTCATAGCTCAACATCTAATTATGGAAACTCCCCGCCCCTCCCCCCACCCTTTAGAAGAAACATGGAAAAAGAAAAGTCCTAGAGTGAAGGAAGAAACATTACTACTGCAAGGGAGGCCTGATGCTTATTGCGAACTGGGGGTGCTTAGGGGGAGTCCACTGTGCTTGTCACCTCTTCAGAACCTTGGTCAGCATTTAAATGGGTGATATTTCCTGGGCATGGAGGTGTCATACCTGCCGTACCCAAACTGCAGCAGCAATATGACTTATAAAAGCTAAAAATCATAACGTTCCAGGGAATTCCTTTTTGTTTTTTTCACTCAAGTCCTTTAAACAAAAGTTATAAATAGGAGAAATTTTGTGGGGGAAATCAAAAGTTATTTCACTCACTGCCATCAAGAGAGTTCTGACTCATGGCTACTTTGTACAGGAAGCAGAAAGCCTCATCTTTCCTCTCAGAATGGCTAGAGGATTTGAATTGCCAATCTTATGGTCAGCAGTAGTCCAGTGCTTATTCTACAATGCCACTACCAAATGTAGAATGATTTATTACATAAATCTGAACTCAGTATAGTTTCATTATGATTATTAAGCATTGTGATACACATTAAGGTATAAAATAAATTCTAAATTCCAATTTATTCTTCTATTTGAATTTTGATAAACTGCTTATATATATTTATTTCAACCCTGAGAGCAATATATAAGAGGCTTGAGACTCTATAGGATAAGCCCTAGACTTGAACCACAGGTGGGTAGTTGGAGCCCACCAGCCAGTCCTCGGGAAAAATGAGGTTTTCTATTCCTGAAACAAAGATTTACAATCTCAGAAGCCCTATAATGGGTCACTGTGAGTCGCAAACAACTCAACCACACTTAGCAACAACAGAGTAATATACATTGCAAAACTTTACATAATTTTGAGAAATGGTAAGCATAAAATTCAAATTACAGTGGTTCTCATTATAATGGCACTGAATAATCACCTCATTAAGACTGATTATCTGGATATTATTAGACGTTCTTGACCTACAGCTTCCTTTTGCAAATTTTAATGTAGTTTGCAACAGTGTGCTACAAAATATAGCAGAAAATATTTTATTTTGTCTTAGCATGGAAAGAATGAGTCACATAAATAGTCATGAGATATCAAATGATATAAAATGCATCATATCAGAGAATCTTGCCTTAAGGAACTGCACTGTTCTTTTTACTACTGGGACCATGTCCATTTGTGGAAAACAGGAATGTGTTTCTTTACAATTTATCATCCTATGTTGTTTCATTACATATTGAAAAGGATTACACTAACCCAGGAACAACTTAGTCACTGAATTTTGTGGTGAATGATTTTGTATGTTGTACATGAGTCCTGGTGTGATGCTGTAGCATAAAGTCCTGGAACACAAGGTTGGTTTAAAGCACAAGGTCAGCAGTTCAAACTCATCAGCTGCTCCTTGGAAATCTTACCTAGGGTTGCTGTGAGTCAGAACTGACTTGATGACACTTAACAACAACAACAGCACATGATCAATGATAATTTTGCTGGTTCTGTTGAAGAGTTTTCCTATATTCAAAAATTCAATTTATCAAATACTAAAATCACAAATTTCTTTTCCTCTTATTAGTTTCATTTTATTTTCCACTGCTTGTTTTGCTTTTTTTTTAAACCTCAATAATTGAAATTTTGCTTTCTCTCACTGCTTTAGTAGGAATAATTTGGTGAACAACATGAGCTAATATTTTGTCTACTAAAATTTTTTTCCCTTCTTTTGGGCAATCATTTTTCTTAATTTAAATAACCATGTCATTCAACTGGATACTATGTGTATTATTGCTGCTATGTGACATTGAGTCAGTTTTGATCTATAGCAACACCATGCACAGCACAATGAAACACTGCTAGGTCCTACATTATCCTCACAATTGTTATTCTCTGTCCCATTGCAGCTGCCACTGTGCCAAACCATCTCATTGGGGTCTTCCTCTTTTTCAATGACTCTTCACTTTACCAAGCATGATGTCCTCCAGGGATTGGTCCCTTCTGATAATATATCTGAAGTACAAGTGACAGAGTCTCCACATCCTGACTTCTAAGGAACATTCTGACTTTACTTCTTCCAACATAGATTTGTTGGTTCTTCTGGCAGTCCATGGTAATTTTAATGTTCTTCTCCAGCACCATAACTCAAATGTATCAATTCTGCCACAGTCCTCCTTATTTAGTGTCTAACTTTCACATTCATATAAAGTTATTTAAAATACCATGGTTTGGGTTAGGTGCACCTTAGGCCTCAAAGTGGCATCTTTGATCATGAATGCTTTCAAGAAGTCTTATGCAGTAGATTTGCCTAATGCAATATGTTTGATTTCTTGATTGTTACTTCCATGAGTGTTCATGATGGATTCAAGCAAAAAAGTCTTTGACAACTCTAATCTGTTCTGCTTTAATATGGATGTTGTTTGTTGGTTCAGTGGTGAGGATCTTTGTTTTCTTTACATCGAGGTGCAACTCATACTAATGTCTGTGGTCTTTGATCTTCATCAGCAAGTATTTTAAGTCCTCTTTATTTTAAGCAAGCGAGGTTGTATCATCTGTGTATTACAGATTGTTAATGACTCTTCCACCAATCCTGATGCCATGGTCTTTTTTATATAATTCAATTTCTCAGATATTTGCTCAGTATAAAGATTGAATGAGTATGGTGAAAGAATACAACCTTGATACAAACTTTTCCTCATTTTAAACCATTCAATGTCCTCTTGTTCTGTTCGAACAACTGCCTCTTGGTTTGTGTACAGGTTCCTTGTGAACATAATGAATTGTTTCAGAATACCCATTCTTTGCAATGTCATCCATAGCTTGTCATGATCCATGCAGTCAAAAGCCTTTGCATAGTCATTAAAGCACAAGTACATATCTTTCTGGTGTCCTCTGTTTTTGGCCAAGATCCATCTGATGTCAGCAATGGTATCCTTCATCCACATCCTCATTTGAACCTTGCTTTAAACTCAGCCAAAAACCTTTGCATACTCAATAAATCACAGGATACTGTGTTAGAGCCTGAAATCTAAAGACATTTGATCTGCAAAAGACAATGGCCACAAAAACCCCCTTCCGAGACCGAAACTCAAGTGGAATACATGAGCAGGCATTGGTCTTGCTGCTGACCACATTAGTTACCGACAAGGGGAAGTAGGGGAAAAACAGCAAAGAAGTTGTGAGCTAAGTCTGACCACATTCAATAGACTCCTGTTAACCTGGATTGAGACCTGGCTAACCAGCAGTATGACAAGACCTGGGGACTCTTGGGCCCAGGGACATGGCCCCAGAGGACTAGAATGGAGTGTGAAACATCCAGCTGATATGAAGTGAGGGGAGATTCACAAGAACATCCACACTTGCAGATAGTACCTATTTGGCCAGGCATCAATGGCTGGATGATCAGAACACGACTAGAGGAAGAAAGAAGAGGGAGAAAATAAAAAGAGAGTTACCCACTACAATTAGATGAACTTGACCTATGCTTTTGGGTGCAGTATGACAAAGTAGGGAACAAATCTTTACAGTTAGGATCATTATCACCCCCTTGGTGCACAGGGTCAACAAGGATGGGGAACTTAGATCTTGGTGACCCAACATTGGGGGACGACAAAGGCAAGAAGTGACTGGCTTACAAGCTTTCAATAGGGAACCTAGTATCAGAGAGAACAGGGAAAGGCAGAATCTCCACTGAGTTGTTTCTAACCTGTCTGGGTGGGGTTGATAAAAGGTGAGAGGGATAAGTAAGACTCTTGTGGTTCAATAAGGAATGATTGCTATCAGGTCTGACAGTGAGTGCTGGAAAGGTAGATGTAAATGTTTTGTAACAAAAGAAGGGGAGTGGCTGATATTTCAGTCCAGGAGCGGAGGTCCCAGCAATAGACACAGAGATGATGACGTGGAGAGAAGGAGCAGCTGGGGACTCTGGACTCAGGGAGGGCGAGGGACTGTGTGCTGGTGGCCAGGGGGCAGGTGTGTGGGGTGTACCCTTTGGTTGTTTGATGATCATGCAGGGGATTGTAATCATTGCACTGAAACAAAATACAATACAATGAATGTAAAGATTACTTTCTCCCATGTAAACTAACACATAATTCACAATAAAAACATTTTTAAAAAGTCAACAATCATCTGGAAAATTGATGCTTATAGTTTTCCGTGATTCTCAAGGGCCAGTATTGTAATACTATCAGGACAAAGGTTCAGCAATCAACAGTGCTCATTACAGTGATATGCTCATTGAAAAGCTGAAGCCTCAACTTCAGATTAACTGTAGAGGACTGTTATCCAAGGACATTATGATCTTGTATGACAATACACATCCATATGTCTCTGCCCACATTATTGACACTCCACAAATACTTTGTTTTGAGGTGTTAAAATGTCCTCCCTATAATCCTGATCTTTCTCCATCAGACTTTCACTTGTTTGGTACCCTGAATGCTACTCTTCAAAGATGAAGATTCACCTATGATGAAGAAGTGAAGACAGCAGTGCACTCATGGCTTGTAACTCAGCCTAAAGCATGTTTTAATAAGGGAATGAGCAAGCTCGTTGACAGATGGAC
>NW_006408706.1:3762294-3762756 GCF_000296735.1 Chrysochloris asiatica
AGGGAGGGAGGAAGGGGCACTTTTGCCCTCAGACAGATTGTATTTGAAAGTAGATTAAGGCCACACCCCTAGACAGCCAAGGGAAAGGCAGTTTTCTCAGGGACTTGCCTGGGCGTGCCCCTTAATGGAAATTGAGGTACCAGGCTGTATGGCCATGAATCATACCCTGAACAAGATGGTCTGTGGGCACCAGAACCAACCCTGTAAACTTTTCTAATCTGTAACAGCCCTCTTCCTGCTTCTGTAGTCTGGCCTGCAACTGTGATGAATTGATCAGCCACCAGACCAAGCTTTGTGATGAAACTCCTTTGTTCTCTGTTCCTATAAATTGGCCACATGCATATGAATCCTTTGGGCCCCATTATGGCCTCATTATCACTCTCTGTCCTTTTCTTTGTTCTGTTTAAGACTTAATAAAGACTTTTAATGTGTATTTGAATTTGGGGTATATTTTTCCTCCCC
>NW_006408706.1:3763225-3766044 GCF_000296735.1 Chrysochloris asiatica
GAACTTACTCAATAGAACTTAACAACAAATCACAAAAGATACTCAATAGAACTTAACAACAAATCACAAAAGACAGTTCTCTTACCTTAGCCAATATTTTAATACATTATGTCTTGGTGTTATTGCTTATTTCTTGAACTAGGTAAAATATTCACAAGAAGAAAAAAAATTAAGTAGTAAAAATATCAATGTTTTCTAATATATTTTAAATAAGTTATTTGCTAGAATGGAAAGTCAAGAACCAAATCTTATTTGAAAGCTGCTTAAATTAAGTGTTTTGTGAGTCAAATCAGTACTTTGAAATGAAATGATTATATCATACGTAAACCTTGGAGTTGGTCCCACATTGGTTGGAATGTATATTTACTGTGGAAAGTGTTTTGGAACAAATATCTTAGTAAGATGCATTTTAGGAAGATAGAAAGCTGGCAAAGGACTTAGCATTATATAATCAGATAAAAGCATTTTTATTCTGCAACTTCTATCATACAAAATTTTAAATGTCTCTTTGCGGAACCAATTCATTATATTTCCCTTTATATGTCCTTTGGATATAAAAATGACAAGAATATCAAAGGTCTCTAAAATGCCTATTAAGGAATATCGCAAACATAGCTATTTAAATGTTTTCACTGAAGATTAGATATCATTCTGCCAACTTTAGTAATCCATTTGATTTAGGGAATCATCCTTTGCCAATGTAGAATTTATTATGATGACAGAATCTTCTGGGCTCCCCTTTAGCACTTTCCAGTTTCTGCTTCCTTGTGACATTTTTAGAGAGAATTTTAGAAAGAGAACAATAGCCACTTAGAAGGAAAACCTTTCTAGGCAATTTTCAAATGAAGCCAGCATGGCATAACTCATTTGCTCCCTTTCAAAATGATGGTACAAGAAATAAGATCAAATGCTGGTAATAATTAAAAAACAATTAGTAAAACATCAAGTATCCTACTTAAACTAAGGTGATTGAAATAAAAGGAAGAGATTAAAATGTGAGGAGAGAGTCTATAAGCACCAATCATTGTTCAGGCTTTGATATTTACCAAATCCTTTGGAAAGTGGCTTGAGAACATTGGGGTCTATCTGTTCTACAGATTTATAGATTTAATTGAATCATGAATCTATTGAAGCACACAATTTGTTAGCATTTAACAATTAAGACCTCTGGCCCGCTTATAATAAAAACACAAGGTGCTCCCACTGGAGTGCAAAGTTACAATGTTTGAACATTGATTTTTCTGCCTCTTGTTCAAAACAGACAGAATGAATGCCACAATTATAACATCAGTTCCAAGGAATTACATTTAGTTTCTCTAAGGGAAGGGCAGGTTTCACTCAAGGTCTGAGTATCCTTATATATTTTTAGTGTTTAAATATATCTCATCCAATTAAAGAACTGATATCATCTCGTGTATGCACATGTTGTTAGGTGCCATGGAATCAACACATACTTAGTGAGATCCTATGTACAACAGAAGGAAACACTGCACGGTCCTGTGTGGTACTCAGTGCTGTGTTTGAGCTCATAATTGAAGCCACTGTATCAATTCATCTCTTTTTTCATAACACCCTTATTTTACCATGATGCCTTTCTCCAGGATTGGTCCTTCCTTGGATTAGAGAAAAAATTCTAAAGCATTTGCTTTGTGGAAACTGCTATTTACAGAGGGAACCCTGCCTCCAGTTGAGTCATTTTGAGTAATTCAGCCTCCATTTATCTCTGACCATTAAAGAGCAATTTGGCAGCTTTGTCCTCAAACAAAACATGTTTGTAAGCCCATTACAACTCCTCTGATCAACTCATGGAAGGGCAGTCTTGCCCTCAGGGAATTTGCTTGGGTGTGCCTTAAAGATTGACATATGCGTGTCATCTAAAATTTGAGTTGTTAGCAGATATGACTCAGGGTAACATGTTCAGGAGTCGTACCCTGATCACTACGTGGTCAAGCGGTTGAAGGGTCCCAGGTCTTAGCCTTTTAAATCAGCAATTGTGTACAAATTCCAAGCATGGTCCTTCCCCAATTTCTATAGTCCTACCTGTGACAGTGATAAACTGATTTATGGACAATCATCATTTTGTGACACACTCTTTTGTTTCCTATCATCTATTATTAGTCCATGACCATTAATTCTCTGGATACCATTATGACTTCATATTGATGTTTTCCCTCATCTGGATGATTTGTCTTTGTTTTGTCTTTGTTCTCCTAAAAGCATACTAAAAGAGTGCAAACAAAATATTTCTTCAAGATGGATTCTACCACAAAGGCCTCTGGTTGTTGTTGTTAGGTGCCATTAAGTTGATTCTGACTCAGAAATCCTATGCATAACAGAACGAAACACTGTCTAGTCTGCGCCAACTTCACAATCATTATTACACTTGAGTGCATTGCTACGGCAACTAAGTGAATTCATTTCACGGTGGGTCTTCTTCTTCTTTCCTGCCTTTCCACTTTACCAAAAATGATGTCCTTCTCCAAAGACTTTCAACCAAGATCAGAAAGATGTTTACCTATGCTTTATTGACTACGCAAAGGCTTTCGATTGCGTGGATCATGACAAGCTATGGACAACATTGCGAAGCATGAATATCTCAGAACACTTAATTTTACTTCTGAGAAATCTGTACCTGGACCAAGGAGCAGTTGTTCAAACAGAGCATGGGAACACTGAATGTTTTAAAATTGGGAAAGGTGTGCGACAAGGTTGTATTCTTTCATCATACTTATTCAACCTGTATGCTGAGCAAATAATATGAGAAACTGTGTTCTATGAAGAAAAATGTGACATCAGGATTGGAGGAAGACTCATTAACA
>NW_006408706.1:3767829-3777209 GCF_000296735.1 Chrysochloris asiatica
GCCGACTCGATGGCATCTAACAGCAACAACAACAACAAAGTGCATGACTTAGCTATTGGGAGCTAGGTCTGAGAGTGAAGGGGCAAGCTCCTCAGAGATGCAGAAAGGTGTGAATGAAATCACAAACTTGCAGCTAGTAACCACTTGACTTATCTTGGATGGCTAGGACTGAGTTGACCAGAACCAGACCAGATGAAGATAAGGATGCTTGATATTGTGAGCAAGTGCAAATTGTTAAAATTTGATGTACCGGATTTTGCTTATGGATACTGTTGATAAAAATTCCAACTGGAATGAAGATTCTTCGTATCAAGGAACATGCTTGTCTACTCAGTGTACTAGGTTGATTGGTGTTGCAGCAGACTTGCATAACGCAATATATCATAATTTTTACTGCTACTTCCATAAGTGTTAATGGTGGGTCAAAGTTGTCTTTGATAACTTCCATCTTTTCACCATTTAACATGATGTTACTCATTGGTCCAGTGGTTAGGATTTTTGTTTTCTATACATTGAGGTGCAATCCATATTGAAGACTCTGGTCTTTTCTCTTCATCAGTAAATATTTTAAGTGCTCTTCACTTTCAGCAAAGTTGTATCATCTGCATATCACAGGTTGTTAATGAGTCTTCTTCCAATCCTGATGCTATGTTCTTCTTCATAAATCTAGTTTCTCAGATTCTTTGCTCAACATAGAGATTGAATAAATATGGCAAAAGAGTACAACCCTGGCACACACCTTTCCAGGTGTTTTTTTTTAAGACTCAAAAAAGTGGCATGCATTTTACTTAATTAATGATAACACATCACAAAAGAAATAATCAACAGAATTACTTCTTCTTCACAGAGTTCAGGACCCAAGAGAGGACAAAAATGTTTCAATTTGACTTCCGTTTTTCCTTTTAGAGGTTTATTTCCTTGGATGCTTCTGTAAAGCAACCTATCATTTTCCCTTTAGGCAAGTGCTTCCGGCTTGGTCTAAGGGTCTTCCTGGTTAGTTTTTCATGTCCTTTTGCCAAACCCCCTAGTTCTCTGATGTTGTCAAAATATGGGTGCTGCAACAGTTTTTCATAGGTCAGTCTCTCAGAAGGGTCCATGCAAAGGCAGCCCTTAAAGAGCCCCAGGACAAGATAACAGATGTTTGGTAGCTTTAACTCAAGAGGCTCCAGGTCTTCAGGGTCTGAAATTTTCACACCACTGAAGTACTGATTTGTGCTAAATACTTGCTGGTGTCTAGGAATGAGATCCCCTAAAGTTTTCCTAATCAGATAGAGCTGTTCCACATTGGATTTTCCTGTCCACAGAGACACGCCTGATAGCAACTCACACAGCCAATTGCTCAAATATCTACTGGAGGGCCATAGTGTGTGTCTCTCACTAATAACTCAGGGGAGCGGTACCACCTAGTGACTACATAATCTGTGTCCTGGTCACTTGGTCCAGTCAAAAGCCAAGCAAAGCCAAAGTCACAAAGCTTAATCACAGTGTTTTGTGATGAGGATGTTTTCTGGCTTCACATCTCTATGTATGAAGTTGGAAGTGTAAGCTGGCAAATCAGGTTGGCTCAAGTCCCAAGAACAAGAGGTCAGGTGGAGGCAAGCTTGATTAAGCAAGCAAAGGAATGCACAGCCCCGCTTTCCAAATTTTAAACCATTTAATGTCCCCTTGTTTTGTTCAAATGACTGCCTCTTGGTCTATGTTCCTCATGAACACAATTCAGTGTTCTGGAATACCCTTTCTTTACGATGTTATCCATAGCTTATTATTCCCATAATGAAAAGCCTTTGCTTAGTCAGTAAATCACAGGTAAATATTTTTCTGGTAGTCTCTGCTTTCAATCAAGATCCATCTGATGTCAGCAATAATATCCTTTATTCCATATCCTTGTTGGAATCCAGCTTGAACTTCTGACAGTTCTCTGTCAATGTACCATTGCAGCCAGTTGAAAACTTATCTTAAACACAATTTTACTTGCATGTGATAATGATATTATTCGATGATTTCCACATTGCATTGGGTCACCTCTCTTTGGAATGGGCACAAATAAGGATGTCTTCCAATCAGTTGGCCATTAACAGTCTTCCATATTTCTTGGTATAAATGAGTGAGTGCCTCCAGTGCTGTATCAGTTTGTTGAAAGATTTCAATTTGTATTCCATCAACTCTTGGAGTCTTGGTCTTTGCCAATGCGATCAGTGCAACTCAGACTTCTTCCTTCAGTACCATTGACTTTTGATTATATGTTACTTGTTGAAATAGTTGTACACCTACCATTTCTTTTTGGAATAGTGACTCTGTATTTCTTCTGTCTTCTCTGAATGTTTCCTGCATCGTTTGATATGTTGCCCATTGTTGTTGTTGTATAGTGCCATCGAGTTGGTTCTGACTCATAGATACCCTGAAAAGAGTTTCCAAGGAACAGCTGGTGGGTTTGCCCTGTT
This sequence comes from Chrysochloris asiatica, assembly GCF_000296735.1. NCBI lineage: Eukaryota > Metazoa > Chordata > Mammalia > Afrosoricida > Chrysochloridae > Chrysochloris > Chrysochloris asiatica. Next base: position 3,770,271 of record NW_006408706.1, read on the forward strand.
GACCTTATAGTTTGCAGTGTAGTGTTGATCCTACAGTGCCACACCAGGAGTCCTTTTTGCCCTCAATATTTCAAATTGAGTCTTGAATTTTTTCTTCTGTTTTTTTTCAGTTTGAGAAATGCTGAGTGTGTTTTTCCCTTTTGGTGTCCTGCCTCGAGGTTTTGGGCAGACAAAACTTATTCTGGGATGTCAAACATGCAAAGCTCTTCAGAACTCCAGTTCCAGCCTCTCCCAGGGGTTGATTGTCTTTCTTCAAGGTGGGTAAAACCAGTTAGCTTGTTAAATATCTTACAAGGGATTGTTGTTGTAAAGTGCCCTCAAGCCATTTCCAATCCAGAGTAACCTGGTATAGGGTTTACAAGGAGCATCTGGTGAGCCTGAACCACCAAGCCTGCAGTTCAAACTGACTTTGCAGTTGAGTGCATTAATACACCAGGATTCCTATAAGGAATTAAATACAGAACTATTATGGGTGGTCTGATTATAGTAAACAAACTGTAAAATGGGCAAGGTCTTGTGATTAATGCTTTTACATTCAAAGAGTCCCCAGACTCCTTGTCTCAGGAAGCCTTGGATAGATAAAGTAGCAGATGTGGGGGTTTGGGTAACATGAAACCCTCAGCTGGGCCCATCATAGCTACTCATGGGAGTTTTTCCAGGTAGTGCAGTGGTCACAAAATCAGCATTTCGAGCCCACCAGCTGCTCCGCAGGAGAAAAAAAAGACCTTCTGCTCCCACAAAGATTTAAAGCTTTAGAAACCCTATGTTGTTGTTGTTGTTAAGTGCCGTCGGGTCGGTTTCGACCCATAGCGACCCTGAATAGGGTTTCCGAGGCTGTACGTCTTTACGGGAGCAGATCTCCTCATCTTTCTCCCGCGGAGCAGCTGGTAGTTTCGAACTGCTGACCTTCCGGTTCACAGCCCGATTCGTAACCACTACGCTACCAGAGCTCCTCAGAAACCCTATACATGGCTGCTATTAGTCAGAACTGACTGTACAGCACTTAACAACAGAAACAACAATGGGGGGGGCTGCCTTTCTTAGAAACATCCATTGCTGAGAATCCCCTTAGTGAATATGTACTGAGTGCCCACTGCTTATGTCCCAGGTACTGAGCCAGGTGCTGGGGATGTAGTAGAGAACCAAAGAATGCCTCTGTCCTTGAGACAAAGACTACTTTCCCAGTAACTGTTGCCAAGAGGCCTCCTAGGCTTCCTGTCCACAGTGCCACACTTGTTGTGAAGTGCTGTTGAGTCGGTGCCGACCCATAGCAACCCTGTTTAGGGTTTCTGAAGAACAGCTGGTGAGCTTGAACCACTGACCTTGAAGTTCAAATGACTTTGCAGTCTGGCGCATTATCCACAGTGCCATATCAGTGCCACAATAGAACACCTAATTTGATTGACACACTGTACAAACCCCATGGTGCTGTCCCATGAACATTTTAATAAGCCCAAGAATCCTCAACTTTGAAAAAACTTGAACTTTTAAAAATTGTGAAATGTCAATATGTGGGGACAATATGTTACTGTTACATGCTATTGAGTTGGTACTGACTCATAGCGACCTTATGCACAGCAGAATGAAACACTGCCCAATCCTGAGCCAACCTCATTACTGTTGCCACGCTTGAGTCCATCGATGCTGCCACTTGGCCAATCCATCTTGCTGGGGGTCTTCCTCTTTTTCTCTGACCCTCCACCTTACCAAACATGATTTCCTTCTCCAGCGACTGTTCCCTCCTGACAATATGAGAGACAAAGTTTGGCCATCTTGGGAGCTGGCTATATAGAAAAGCACTGGTTCTACCACTTGTTTGTACCTATCTGCAAAGTAGAGTCTCACAAAGAACAGTTTGGAAAAGTGAATATGGCCATTTTTGAAATTCTCTGCAAAGTAGATTGGAATCTCAGAAAGTTAACTCCCTATTAGGAATTGTATTTGACCCTAGAATAATGACGTTTAAATGTAATGCTTAACATCCTTGATAAATGAGCCTAGATTTCTCCCCTCCCCCTCAGGGATGCTGGTTTAGGGTGTGTATGCTTTAAACAAAGTATACTAGAATTGATTTAGAATTCTAGCCATCACTTTGAGAAAATCAGTTACCATTTGTGTGTCTTCTTTCCTCTAAAAATGTGTTTGTTATGTTAAATTGTTAAGGAAATTTTTTTCTGTGCTGTTTGCCTGTTTGCAAACACATTGATCTACTCTACTACAGAATGTTGGTCTGGGTTTCTGGATCTGATACCTAGGCTTGTGTGACATTGGTTAGGGGTGCTATGAGGAATGTCAGTCTTTTGACAGTTCACTGCTTCACTGTTGACAGATGTTGCTCTCTGACACCTTTTATGAGCATGTTGAGAGGAATCGCAGACAATGCAAGAAATTTACAAGTTTTGTGAATTTTGTAGGTCCAATGGGCAGTTCCTGGCCTGTTTTGCAGGAACTTTGAAGCATGTGTTGTTTGGTAAGATGACAAATGACATCTCTACATCAGCCTGGACCACTCACTACTTGTGCAGTAGACATTCGCAGAAATTGCCAAGAATTCTTTAGAAAATCAGTGGCCACCTTTGAGGCAAGTGTTCTCTGACTGGATCCAAGGGAGTTATCTGGTAGTTTTCAGAAAGGTGGGTCTAACTGAAACAACTTGAAGCTATGTTGTTGTCCTTAAATTCTGTTGCGTTGGTTTCAACTTCTAATGACCCTGTATAGGGTTTCTAAGATGCAATTAGTGGATTGGAACTGCAAATCTTGTGATTAGCAATCCTATGTTTATTCTATTGAGTCACACTAGGACATCTGAAGTTATGCAGCTACTTGTATATGTATATATGTTGACTTGTTTTGTGTTGTGCTGTTTTAAGAAAGCTATCCTGGTGTTGATAGTCATTACATAGAAATTTGTAGGAGAAAATACAATAAATAAATAAGACAATTAAACTAAATTCAGAGGTCCAATGAGTGTATAATTGTAATGTAAGATGGCGTTCACATAGGCAAAACCTCTGGTAGGTTATGTAGGAAAATGAATGAGAATCGGTCTTGAGGACTTCTATTTTAATCCTGACAGAGCATTCCATCTGGGTTTTCCCTTGTCTCCCTCCATGAGGTTGCTCTAAACCTCAGCTGCAAATAAACTGCTTCTGTGATTGTCTTGAAACGTGCTCTGTTGCAAAAATTGTTTACGTTGATTAGCAGAACAGGGCCTTAAAAAGAAACAAATCATTCATGAAAAAAAGTTTTGAAAATAGAGTTGTTACTTCTGAATAGTATTATTAAATTAGACAATAATATCTTGTCTAGGAACTCACTAATTTGCTTTAATGACAAGTGGGTGCTTATGAATTAAATTGTCTCGATATTATAAGGAATAAATGAAGTTAATTCATTTTGATGGAGACTTTTGTTTATAACAGTCTTGGAATCAGAATCTTTCCAAATAACTTAGATATTACAAAATATGTTTAATTGGAGGAGTCATTTTGAACATGAGATTAATACTAAAGGCTGAGAACAAGCATAGAAAGTAAACAAAACTGAAGCCTTGTTTTTTCCCTCCCTTAACCATGATAGTCCTGGTGTTCTGGTGTGTCGCTGTAGGATTCACCACTGAACAGCTAACCACAAGGTCGACTGTTCAAATCCAGCAGTAATTCCTTGGAAACGCTTTACAGAGTACTATTGAGTCAGAACTGACTCTGTGGCACTTAGCAGCAGCCACAATCATGATAAAAAACAACAACAACAACAACAAACTGTTTACCAAGTAAATTGGTAAACATTCCTTCTGATATTGAATTGCCTTTATTTGGCTTTGCATTCATTCTTTCAATAATTCCCATTAGATCTTTCATTTTAAAGCATTACTGTGGGGTTTTGCGTGGAAATACTGTGGGTGTTTTAAGGTTATATTCTCTGGATGTAAAAAACCATTTTCCTCCTTTCACCTTAGTTGTCCAACTAATGGATTTTGATATTATGACTCTCAGATTAAAAGTTTTCATTAGTAAATGTAGTAAGATTGTACATGCCATGACTAGACAAGTATCTGAAATTCAAGCTATGATTTTATGAAGTACAATGTCAGTAAGATTTCCTGCTAAAGTTCCAAAGTCATAGTTTTGTGTCTTAATAGATGCAGTTTGTTGTTGTTAAGTGTCATTGAGTTTGTCCTGACTCATAGCGACCCTGTATAGGGTTTCTAGGGAGTGACTGGTAGGTTTGAACCATTAACCTTGTAGTTAGCAGTCCAGAGCTTATTCTAAAGTATCTATGTTCATGTTTATTAATGAGGTTTTATAGAATGTAGTTGATACAGATGCTGTTTATGTATAAACAAATGTCACATGATACTGTTTTTTCCTGGTACAGACCTTTTAGGTCTTAGTTTCATGGGTCATTTCAGGCAATTGGCCTAATACTGTTGTTAATATTTCTGTTCTACCTCTGGTTTTCACGGAAGTTTAGTAACCAAAGCAAACCATTACCCTTAGGTGTTTTTTTAAACCTCTAGTCTTGGAATAAAACGGTTTCCTAAAAGCCATTTTTGAATTGAACAATGTCCAGAGAAACTAGTGAGAACATTTTGCCCTGAATATTGTGCTGTTTTGAAGAATTCATCTTATTTAGAAAAACAGACTAAAAAATAAGATACAGAGAATACGATAGGGCTTTCACTTCAGGGTAGATCAGTAATCATTTTAATTTGATTATATGAAATGCCTGTCTAATTATTGTAACCAAAACCCATACTACCCAAAATATTACATACCTTGAAACTGGTCCCTTTGAGATTAACCTCAATTTTAGTCATTTTTATCAGGAAATCAAATGGTTCCTTTGATGCGGCTTTGCCCTGAATTTACCCCAATTTGAAATCACACTCTTATGATGGTGATCTAAGAATTTCTATGGGTATTCATAATCCATAAAAGGGCAATATGTAGGGGAACCTCACATAGTCTTTGAACATTTAATATAACTAAAATACTGACAGACTTTACGCTGGTTCTGAGAAAGTGACTCATAATCATAGGTAGGTGAATAAGAAAAGGGCAATTTGGCCTGGGTAAGGCACTTGTTGATAATTGATGTTGTTGTTAAGTGCCATCAAATCAGTTCCAACCCATAACTACACTGTTTTGGGTTTCTAAGGAGCAGCTAGTGGGTTTGAACCATTGGCCTTGTGGTTAACAATCCAGTGCTGATCCTATAGTTCCACACCAGGAGTCCATCTATACATTCATATGTATATATTCATAAAGCATTCTGTATTTTTAGTGCAGTTGCTCAAAACTCCAATCAGAATGGATGATTCTTCATATCAAGGAACATGGTTGTCTCCTTAGTGTATTGGTTTAACAGGGACAGGTAATATAGACATTGGCTATTAAAATGGGGGTGTTTAAAGGTATGTGGACTCCTGGTGTGGTGCTGTAGGATCAGCATTGGACTTCAACCCATGAGATCAGCAGTTCAACAACACATACATACATATACATATGTATATATATTTGTCATTGTTAAGTGCCATCAGATGAATTCTGACTTATAGCGACCCTGTATAATGTTTACAAGGAACAGCTGGTGGGTTGCAATGTACATTGACAGAGAACTGCCAGAGGTTCAAGCCAGATTCAAATGAGAACATGGGATGAGGGATATCATTTCTGATGTCAGATGGATCTTGGCTAAAGCAGAGAATCCCTGAGAGATATCTACCTGTGCTTTATTGACTACTGAAAAACATTTGATTGCATGGATCATGACAAGCTATAGACAACATTGTAGAGTATGAGTATTCTGGAACACTAAATTGTGCTCATGAGGATCCTGTACATAGATCATTAAGCAATTGTTCAAACAGAAAAAAAGGAAAATTGAATGATTTAAAATTAGGAAACGTGTGCACTATGGTTGTATTCTTTTACCATCCTTATTCAGTCTGTATTCTGAGCAAATTATCTAAGACACTGGGTTATATGAAGAAAAACGCGGCTTTAGGATTGGAGGATGACTCATTAACAATGATACAACTTTGCTTGCTGAAAGTGAAGAGGACTTAAAATTACTTACCGATGAAAATCAAAGTCAACAGCCTTCAGTATGGGTTGCACCTCAATATAAAGAAGACAAAAAATCCTCACCACTGGATCAATAAACAACATCCATATAAATGGAGAAAAGATTGAAGTTGTCAAAGACGTCATATAACTTGGATCAGCCATCAACACTCCTGGAAGCAGCAGTCAAGAAATCAAATGATGTATTACAAGATCAAATGATCTTGCTGCACAAGATCTCTTTAAAGTGTTGAAGAGCAAAGACGTCAGTTTGAGGACTAAGGTGTGTCTGACCACAGCCATGGCATTTTCAGTAACCTCACATTTGCATTTGGAAGTTGGACAGTGAGTAAGGAAGAACATGGAGGAATTAATGCATTTGAGTTGTGGTATTGGAGGTGAGTATTGAAAGTGTATGGACTGCGAAAAGAACAAACTAATCTGTGTTGGAAGAAGTACAACTAGAATGTTCTTTAGAACCCAAGATGGCCAGACTTCTCTCTCACACATTTGAAATATTGTTAGGAAGGACCAATCCCTAGAGAAAGACATCATGTTTGGTTAAACTGACGGTGGAAGGTAAAGAGGAAGACCCCCAGCAAAATGGATTGGAACAGTGGCAGCATCAATAGGCTGAAACGTAGCAACAACTGTGAGATTGCCACAGGACCATATAGTGTTTTGATCTGCTGTGCTAAGGGTGGCTATGAGTCAGTACTGACTCAGTGACACCTAACAACAACATAGGGTTTTCCAAGGAGCAGCTGGTGGGTTTGAACCATGATACTTGTGCTGAGCAGTCGAGTGCTAATCCTACAGTACCACACAGGACTCTCTCTCTCTGTCTCTGTCTCTCTCTGTCTCTCTCTCT
>NW_006408706.1:3777395-3787541 GCF_000296735.1 Chrysochloris asiatica
GAGGCTATAAATCTTTACATGAGCAAAAAGCCTCATCTTTCTCCCATGGACCAACTGATAGTTTCAAACTCTTACCTTATTGCCTAGAGATTAGCAACCCAACTCATATATATCTACATATATAAACACACACACACATATATGCATATAGTCCTGCTGTGACAGTGTGGGTTAAAGCACTGGACTGCAAGGTTGGTTTGAACTACAAGGTCGGTGGTTCAAGCTCACCAGTCGCTCCTTGGAAACCCTACACAGGGTCACTATGTGTTGTAACCAACTTGATGGCATTTCACAAAAACAATATAATATCTACGTATGTGTGCGTGTGTGTGTGTGTGTGTGTGTGGCACTGTAGATCTATGCGCTGGACTGCAAGATTGCTTTGCATCACAAGGTTGGCAGTTCAAGTTCATCAACTATTCCTTGTGAACCCTATACAGGGTTGCTATGAGTAGATACCGACTCATAACGATCCTATGCACAACAGAATGAAACACTGCCCGGTCCTAGGCCAACCTCACAATTCTTGCCACGCTTGAGCCCATTGATTTTACCACTTTGCCACTCCATCTCGCTGGGGGTCTTCCTCTTTTTCTCTGACCCTCCACCTTACTGAACATGATATCCTTCTCCAGCGACTGGTCCCTCCTGAGAACATGTCTGAAATATGAGAGATGAAGTCTGGCCATCCTGGCCTCCAAGGAACACTCTGGCTGCACTTCTTCCAACACAGATCTGTTGGTTCTTTTGGCAGCCCATGCATGACACTTTCAATATTCTTCTCCAACACCGTAATGCAAATGCATCCATATGGATGGACTTGAACTCCAGCTTTAAGGAGTAAGACAAGTATTTCTTACAATAGATACCTCTCTATGCTTACTCTTCAGAGAAGATAACTGAAGACTAAGTGCTTTAGTAAAGCATAATTAGGGAATCGTGGCTAGCAAGTCTGAAAGACTTGCCCTAAAACAAGGAATCATCAATTAGTCCAGGCAAGAAAAAAGCACACCAGCCTAAATGTGATCAAAGGATTTTAAATACAATCCACAATCCTTGGAAGAAATAGTACTTAAATTAGAAAGCACTTGGTTTGTGGAAGGCTGCTGTTTACAGTGGGAATGCTAACTCCATTTTGAGTCATTTTGAGTTCAAACTCCATTTTATTTATTTCTGACCATTAGCCGGCAATGTGACAATATGATACTCAAGTAGAGTGTGTTAGAAAGTAGATTGCAACTCTCCTGGCCAATCTTGCCCTCAGGGAACTTGCCTGGGTATGCCCTGAATAATTGGCAGATGCACATCATCTAAAATTTGAGCTGTTGGTGAATATGAGTCAAGCTCAGATATGACTCAGGGCAGCATGGTCATTAGTCATACCCTCACCACCACATGGACAAGTGGTTGAAAGGCCTCAGGACCAATCCTGTAAGCCTTTTAAATTCTGTCATCTTAATCATGGTCCTTACTTAGTTTTTAAAGTCCCACCTACTACAACCTTCAACAGTAATGAATTTATCTTCTGCCAATCATGATGATATCATCGTCTTTGCTTTCTATCATCTATAATTAACCCCAAGGAGTTCTGAACAGTGAATATTAAGGGTCAGAAATAACACAGGATAAAACAGTTCATATGGGCAAGTGTTAAAAAATTTAGTGCTGTCTGTAAATGCATAGAGGCCACATTCAGCTAGCCAGCCTCTTGCCCAAAGGCATTCAGCTTTACTTGATCTGTGGGGTGGGATGTCCATAGCTGTCTTTCTGTGCCAATACCTCTGCTGCCAGCTCTGCCGTGGGGGCTTTTCTGGGCAGGGATCTTGTACTAATTTGTGGCTCTTTCTTGATGGTCCTAGGGTCATTTGCCTCTGCCTCTGAGATGACTCCTTTTAAACCTTGTTGTTAAGTGTTATTGACTCAGTTTTGACTGATAGTGATCCTGTATAGGGTTTTGCAATGCTGTGGACATTTTTGGGAGCAGAAAGCCTTATCTTTCTCCTGCAGGGAGGCTAATGAACTTGAACCACCTACCTTGCATTCCCTCTTTTAAACTTAGTGGGATAGCAAAATCTACCAATCTCTGAGTTAGTATCCCTATACACCCTATTTGCAGCTTGAGTTACAAAGATGATAGTCAAAGAGACATAATTTACTGTAGCATAGTGACTCAGATAGCAGCTTTATTTCCATTTTTCTTTTTATGTTACATAAAATTTGAAGTATTTGAAAATTGAAGTATTAATATGACCTTCCATTTCTTTCATTTTGTATCTAAGAAAAAGTGAGGTCTCTCTCAACATTTGTTCTTGTCAAGGAAGTGAAAGTTATCATTTCAAATATACATGATCTAATATTTAAAGCAGTTCTCTTGCTGATGTAAACAACCACAAATCAATCAACCAACCAACCAGTGATTCTTTGCGAAAACCTTTTAATGATTGCTTAGTTATTACTTATGTGCACTTTATGTGTGGCACTGCGGGTTAATGAGCTAGACTGCAAGATTGGCTTGAACTACAAAGTTGGCGGTTCAAGTTCACCTTGGAAACCTTGAAAACTTTATACAGGGTTGCTATGATTCAGAATTGACTCAATGGCACGTAACAACAACAACTTTAATTTTGTTTCCAGTTTCTTTTTTCTGTAAATGATTAATAAAAGTCAGATTTGATTAGATAATTTGGAAAATAACAATAAAGATAAAGCACGTACACATAGTATAAGTACCTTAGTTATGATAATGACTTGTGAGAAATTATGGTTCTTTTACCCATAGTTTTCATAACTTCTACCAAATAACTGGGTGGGACTATGCCAATAGGGAATCTAACTTGGAGATCAACAAACTAATTGAGCACTGGAGATATCATAAATGACAAGAAATTTGGAAGACAGCTATCTGGCCAACTGATTGGAAAAGATCTATCTTTGTGTTCATTCCAAAGAGAGGTGACCCAACAGAATGTGGAAATCATCAGACAATATCATTAATATCACATACAAGTAAAATTTTGGTAAAGATAATACAAAAATTATTGGGCACTTCCAGAGGGTCAAGTCAGATTCAGATTGGGACATGGAATGAGGGATATAATTTCTGATGTCAGATGGATCATGGCGGAAAGCAGAGAATACCAGAAAGACATTATCTGGGCTTTATTGAATACTCAAAGACTTTCAGTTGTGTGGATCATTACAAGCTATGGACAACATTGTGGTGAATGAGTATTCTGGACCACTTAATTGTGCTCATGAGGACCTGTACCTAGACTAACAGGCAGTCTTTGAAACAGAACAAGGGGACACTGAATGGTTTAAAATAAGGAAAGGTGTCAGCAGGGGTTGTATTTTTTCACCGTACTTATTCAATCTGTACGATAAGCAAATAATCTGAGAAACTGGATTATTGGAAGAAGAACGTGGCATCAGGATTGGAGGAATATTCATTAACAACATGTGATATGCAGGTAACTAAAAATGAAGATGATTTTAAATACTTAGTGATGAAGACCAAAGACCACAGTCTTCTGTAGGGGTTGCACTCAATGTAAAGAAAAAAAACCAAAACACCATTGGACCAATAAATAGCATCATAAAAAATGGAGAAAAGAGAGAAATTGTCAAAGACCTCATTTTGCTTGAATCCACCATCAACACTCATGGAAGTACAAGTCAAAAAATTAAACCATGTATTGCATTAGGCAAATATGCTGCATTAGACCTCTCTCTTTAAAGTGTTTAAGAGCATAGATGACAGTTGAGGACTGAAGTACGCTTGACCCAAGCAACTAATGTTTTCCTTTTCCAATCCCCTCCATATACCATCAGTTAACTGTATTTATCTTTATACATTTTATTTTTTTTTAACAATATTTACCTCTACTTTATTATTCTTCCACCCTCTCATACACTTGGTAACCATCATAATGTGTTTCATTGAGCAAGAAAATATTTTCTTAACTTGTTACAACAGTAGTCTCCTGCAATATTTGTCCTTTTGTGATTAATTAATGTTGCTCAACATAATGTCTTCCAGGTTCATCCATGTTGTGAGGTGTTTTGCAGATTCTTTGTTTTTCTTCAACATTGCATAGCATTCCAAAATTATGTACAAGTAAGTACAAAATTTTGTTAAACCATTCTTCTATTGATGGGCATTTAGGAGGTAGTGCTGCAATGAACATGGGTAAGTATATATTTATTCGTGTCAAGGTTCTTTTTTCTTGAGGGTATATATCAAGTAGAGGAGTTGCTTGGTCATTGGTATTTCTATTTACAACTTTTTGAGAAAGCTCCATGTTGTTTTCCATAGTGAATGCACCATCTCACAGTCTCACCAGCAATGTAAGAGGGTACCAGTTTCTCCACACTCTCACCAGCATTTGTTGTTTTTCTTTTTTGGAACTTTCCTATTAATGCTGGAGTAAGATAATATCTCATTGTTGTTTTGATTTACATATCTGTGGCACTGTAGAATACGCACTGGATAGCAAGGTCAATTAGAACTACCTGTATAGAGTCACTGTGAGTGGGAACTGACGCAATGGCACTCAAAAGCAATGACTAACTATTGTGAGCATTTCTTCATATGTTTGGTGGCTGCCTGAATGTTTTCTTAGTTGATAGGTCTTTTCATATCTTCTGCCCATTTTTTTAAATTGATTATTTGTCTTCTTGTTGAGGCATTGAAGTGTTCTATAAATTTTAGAGAGTAGTCCTTTGTCTGATATGTCATTACCAAACATTTTTTCTCAGTCTGTGGTTTTCCTTTTTATTCTTTTGGTGAAATATTTTGATGCACATGGGTGTCTAGTTTTTAGGAAGTCTCAGATGTCTATTTTGTCATCTGATTGTGTGTTTTCAGTTATGTTTGATAGTATATTTATGCCATGCATAAGAACTCCTAAGATTGCCCATATGGTTTTTTTTTAAGTTTTTATCGTGAATTGGGTTATAGTTTACATGGGAGAACATCAGTTTTATATTCATCCTATCATATTTCGTTTCATTGCAATGACCATAATCTCCTCCATGCATCATTGTTTAACAGCATTTGCTTCCATTTCCTCTGGTTGTTTTTTGTTTGTTTTTTTCTTTCTTTTGGATGTACACCAAAGCACTTAGGAATATAAAACCATTCAAACAACCAAAGAGCACACCCCTCAATGCTACCCCTGACTGTTAGCACATAGCCCCTCTCCCTCCCTGAGTCCAGAATCTCCAACTGCTCCATTTCTCCATGTCATCATCTCTCTCTGCCTCCATCTCTGGTGTCACTGCTTCTCTGGATAGGGTCCCACACTCCACTCTTCTCCCTTGATGGTCCCAGGGTCCTCTGTTCCTGGACTGAAAGATCAACCACTCCCTTCCTTTTGTTACAAAATGTCTACCTTTACATTTGCAACAATCACAATTAGTCCTAATAGCAATTATTCACTATTGAACCATAAGAGTCTTATCCCTATTTCCTTTCATCTTCCCTGTCCAGACAGGTTGGAAACCACTCAGTTGAGAGTCTACCTTCCCTCACACCCTCTGAAACTAGGCTCCCTCTTGAAAATTTACAAAGCCAGTCACTTTGTGCCTTTGTAGCTCCTCCATTTTGGGTAGCCAGTGTCTAAGTTGCCCATCCCTGTCAACCCTGTGTACCAAGGGGGTGGGAATGATCCTCTTTATAAAGATTTGTTTCCTCTTTTTAGCTACTACATCCATAAGTATATGTCAAGTTCATCAAATTGTAGTGGATTACTCTTTTTTTCCTCTTCTTTCTTCCTCTAGTTGAGTTCTGATCATCCAGCCGTTGAAGCCAGGTCAAATGGGTATTATCTACAAATATGGGTGTTTTTGTGCATCTCCCCTCACTTCATATCAGCTGGATGCTTCACTCTCTGCTCTAGTCCCTGTGGCTATGTTACTGACTCTGGGTCCAGGAGTGCCCAAGTCTCACCATACTGCTGGCCAACCAGGTCTTAATCCAGGTGGACAGGAGTCTGTTGAATGTGGTTGGACTTAGCTTACAACTTCATTGGTGTTTTTCCCCTACTTCCCTTATTGGTGGACCAACGTGGTCACCAGCAAGACCACATACCTTCTCATGTATTCCCCTTGAGTCTCAATCTTGGAACGGGGTTCGCCTGAGGGGACCTGACTGTTTGCCTTGATGGCTCCCGGCAAACAACTTGCTTATTCTTGTAGTAGTCAATCAGACTGCTGTTATTGTTTTTGACTTTTCCTACTGGTCTTTCTTTCAAGAAGTATCTTCTGTCCTTCTAGCAGCTCCAGGCTGGTCTGCTTGTCCTTTCAAGTGGAAATTCCCCACCTCAGAAGATTCTGGATGGGAATCCAGAATCCACCTATGGTCTTATGTTGTCCCTATTTTTTCATTGAGGATTTGTATAGGTCTAAGTTTCATGCTTAGGTCTTTAATCCATGTCAAGGTCATTTTCTTATATGGTGTGAGATATGGGTCTTGTTTCATTTTTTTGCAACTGGATTTCCAATTTTTCTAGCACCATTTTTTGAAGAGACTATTTCTTAGCTATTTAATACATTTTAGCTTTTTGTTGAAGATCAACTGACTGGATTTACTTCTGATTTCTCAATTCTGTTATATTGATCTATTTGTCTTTTGTTGTACCAGTACCAGACTGTTTTAACTACTGAGGCTATGTAGTAGGTTTTAAGATCAGGAAGTGAGAGGCCTCCTACTATGTTCTTCTTTTAAAAAAATCCTTTGCTTATCTGGGGTCTCTTTACTTTCCATATAAAATCTTTTTTTTTTCCCCAGCTCTTTAAAGAATGATGTTGGAGTCTGGATTGAGATAGCATTATAGATATAGATTGTTTTGTGTAGTATTGACATTTTCACAATGTTAAGGTTTCTCACCCATAAGCATGGTATATTCCTTCATTTCTGCTGGCCTCTTTTTGGTTTCCTGTAGAAGTGTTTTGTAATTGTCTTTATATAGATCTTTTATTTCTCTAGTTAGATTTATTCCCAAGTATTTCATCTTTTGAGTGGCTATTGTAAATGGTATTGTTTTCCTGATTTCATGCTCAGAGCTCTTTTTATTATGTAAAGGAATTCAACTGATTTTGTATGTTGATCTTGTACCCAACCACTTTGCCAAATCTATTGATAAGTTCCAATAAGTGGAGTCTGGAATTTTCTTAGTATAGGATCATACCATATGCAAATAGAGACAGTTTTATTTCTTTGCCTATTTGGATTCCTTTAATTAAGCTTTTTTGCCTCATAGCTATGGCTTAGTCTTCTAGCACAATATTGGTGGTGGTGGTGTGCCGTGGAATCAGTTCCGACTCATAGCAACCCTGTATAGGGTTTTTGATGCTGTAAATCTTTACAGGCACAGAAAGCCTAATATTTGTCCCATGGAACAGATGTTAGTTTTGAACTGCTGATCTTGAGGTTAGCAGCCCGACTTGCAACCACTATGCTACCAGAGCTCCTTACAATATTGAAAAGGAGTGGTGATAAAAGGCTTCCTTGTCTGGTTCCTGTTCGCAAAGGGAATGACTTCAGTTTTTCACCATTAAGCATGATGTTGACTGTTGGTTTTGTAGATATGCATGTAATTATGTTGACAAATTTCTCTTCTATTCCTATTTTGTTAAGAATTTTTATCAGAAATGAGTGTTGGATTTTGTCAAATGCCTTTTCTTCATAATTAGATATGATCCTGTGACTTTTTTCCCTTTATTTTATTTATGTGGTGAATTGTTGTTGTTAGGTGCCATTGAGTCACTACTGACTAGCGACCTTATGCACAGCAGAATGAAACACTGCCTGATCCTGAGCCAACCTCACTATGGTTGCCACGCTTGAGTCCATTGATACTGCCACTTTGCCAATCCATCTCGCTGGGTGTCTTTTTTTCTGACCCTCCACCTTACCTAACATGATATCCTTCTCCTGACAATATATCCGAAGTGTGAGAGAAGAAGTTTGGCCATCTTGGCCTCCAAGGAGCACTCTGGCTGCACTTCTTCCAACACAGATCTGTTGTTGTTTTTTGGCAGCCCATGGCACTTTCAATATTCTCCTCCAATACTATACCTCAAAATCATCAATTCTACAGTTTTCCTTATTCACTGTCCAGCTTTTGCAAGCATATGAGGTGACTGAAAATACCATTGAGTGTTTTTCTAATATTGAACCATCCCTGCATACCTGGTATGAATTCATATTATTATTTTTTTGGATATATTGTTTGATTCTATTTACTAGGATTTTGTTGATAATTTTCGCATCTATGTTCATGAGGGATATTGTTCTATAATTTTCTTACTTAGTGATGTCTCTGCCTAGTTTTAGTATCAGAGTTATGCCAGCTTCATAAAATAATTTTGGGAGTTTTCCATACATATCTATATTATGGAATAGTTTGAGTAGAATTTGCGTCAGCAATTTTCACCAGTAAAGTCATCTAGACCTGGACTTTTTTTAGTAGGAGTTTTTAATGGCTTGATCAGTTTCTTTTCTTGTGATTGGCTTGCTCATGTTCTCTATGTCATCATGTTTTAGTCTAGGTAAATTGTGTGTTTCTAGAAATTTGTCCATTTCTTCTAGGTTTTCAAATTTGTTGGAGTGCAATTCTTCATAGCATTCTGCTATTATCCTTTCTATTTCCATTGGTTCTAGCGTGACGACACCTATATCATTTCTTATTTGTGTTACTTGTATCTTCTCCTTTTTGGCTAGATTTGCCAATGGTTTGTCAATTTTATTAATCTTTTCAAAGACTCAACTTTCATCTTGTAGGTTCTCACTATTGCTTTTTTATTTTTCTATTTCATTGATTTCTGCTCTACCCTTTACTATTTCTTTTCTTCTGGAGACAGTAAGATCATTTGTTGCTCTTTTTCTAATTGTTGAAGATGTATTGTTAAGCTGTTGATTTTGTTTCTTTTTTCTTTTTGGATATGTGAATTTATTGTAATAAATTGTCCTCTGAGAACTGCTTTTGCTGTGTAGCAAAGGTTTTGGTAGGTTGTGGTTTTAATCTCATTTGACTCAAGGAATTTTTTACTTGATCTGTTACCCAGAAGCTTCTCAGCACAGTATTTCCATGTATTTGATTTTTTTTTCTTGATCTTCCTATTGTTTATTTATGCTTTTGTTGACTGGTGCATTTAATCTGTTTGTATTCAGTGTAATTATTGATAGAGATGAATTGATTTTTCAGGGTGTTTTTTTGTGATGCTATTACTTTCCTTCTCCCACATAATTTTCTGTACTGAGTTCATTTTGCTTGTGGGTTTTCTTTGCGTTTTCTTCATTTCTGTTGTTAATGTCTACTAATTAGTTCTGACTTTCCTCTCTTTTATTTTAATGTGAAGGTGTACTCATATTTTTTGAGGTTACCCTATAATTTAGTGAATCTTTTCCCTATTAAATACAGTATGTTTTATCTTGAAATCTACTTGACTTTCTCACCTTATGGAAGTTCTATATCTATAACTATTCTCACTTTTTGCTTTGCAGTCGAAATCATTTTACATTTATATCTGTTTCACTATATTCAGTTGTGTAACTTTAAATGTTTAACTTTAAATGTTTCTGTATCTGGATTAAGTTCTGAGTGATGTTATCATGTGTGTTAATCTCAGTTTGTTGTCTTCTGTCACTTCTCAGTCTAAAGAGAATTTAGTAATTTTCATGAAGTTAGTTTTGTTTACCATTAATTTATTTTTATCTAAAAATTTTCTAGTTTCATTTTTGTATTTGACAAACTAACACTCCTCTGTCAGTTTGTCATAATGTGGTGGCTTATGAGTTGCTGTGATTCTGGAAGCTATACCACCAGCATTTTAAATACCAGCAGGGTCACCCATGGTAGACTGGTTTCAGATAAGTTTCCAGATGAAGATGGACTAGGAAGAAGGAGTGATGAACATTAGTCACTGAAAACTTTATTAATAGAAGAGAAACACTGTCATATATAGTGCCAGAAAATGAGCCCCTCAGGTTGGAAGGCACTCAAAATGTGACTGGGGAAGAGTTGCCTCCTCAAAGTAGAGTTGACTGTGATGACACAAATGGAGTAAGCCCATGGGAGTAAGGCCAGCGGGATCTTCATTTGCTGATGGGGCACAACTCAAAATGAAGAGAAACAGCTATAA
>NW_006408706.1:3789176-3793150 GCF_000296735.1 Chrysochloris asiatica
GGTACTGACTCGATGGCACGTAACACAAACAACATTTGATAGACAGTTTTTTTGGGTATGTGAGTTTTGGTCGACAATTTTTTTCTTTCAAAGTTTTGTATATGCCATCCCATATCCTTTTTGCATGCATGGTTTTGCTGTGAATTCACAGGTTAATCTTACTGATTCTCCTTTGCAAGTAACTTTTTGTTTTTCCCAATCTGCTCTCAGGATTCCTTGTCTTTGGTTTTGTAAAGTTTGGTGATGATATGTCTTGGTAATTTTCTTTTGGGATCTATTGTGTTTGATGTTCATTCATCTTCTTGTATGCTAATCTTCTCATTTTTCATGATGTTAGGGAAGTTTTCTTCAAATAACTCTTGCAAAATTTTCTCTGTGTTTTTTACTGTCTCTTCCTGTTCTAGAATTCCAATAACCCATCATGATTTCCCACATAACTCTTTGCCTTTCTCTAGATTTTTTTCATTCTTTTTCTTATTGTTCTTTTAGCTTACTAGTATTGAGTGATTTATCTTTAAGCTCACTAATTCAGATTCCCATTGCTTCAGAAAAAAACAAATATAATTGCTAAAAAGAGGAAAGAGGGAAAAGAAAATGGAACTATAGCAGAGAAAATATAAGGAAGGAGCAAAAATGCAAATAACCCTCAAAAAAACAAGAAGATGTAAGATGAAAAGAGAAATAGAGTAGTAAAGAACAATCGACATGAAAAGAGAAAAAGAAGTGGATGAATGAGAAACCAAAGGAAAAACAAAACTGGAGATAGAAAGGATAAAATTCAAGAGAATGGAAAAAGACAAAGGAGAAAGATTAAATAATCAAAACAATGAAACAACAAAAGGAAAAACAAACTCCCAAAGTGAAAATAACAGTAGAAAAATAGTGCAGCTGTTGGGCCCAGAGAGTAGAAAACACTGGGGAGCTTCTGCAAGCCAAGGATCTCACAGGATGGGTGTTGTAAAAATGTGACAGTAGAGTTCCTGGAGTAGATGGAGTTCTTATGACCTCAGTGTTATCTGTGTTCAAGGCAATCAGTCTGGAAGTAGTTCATGGAGGATCTTTATGGAGCTAGTTTGGGTGTCTAATTGGACCACAGGCAGCTCAGCTGGGGATAGGGTGACTGGTTAATGCTGATTTCTTGGTTCTGTGAGTTCTGTAGATCTTAAATCAGGCCCACCTGAATCAAAGACCAGGTTTTGCACAGTGGGTAGATCAGGGCTGGAGCTAGCCCCACCTATGGTCACCAGGGAAATGTGGGAGAAACAGAAAGAATCTCTCACCTTTCCAGTCCCCTATGGGACTCTACTCCACCAGGCCACTTTCTGTTATTAAAGCTACTTATAAAGGTTGAAGATGGTCATATTGTGTCTAGTTGGTTGTGAATCTCCCTCTCTCACGGTCTCTGTGCAGACTTTCCTCCCAGCAAGCTCTCAATCCAACTTTCCAATGTCTCCTTTAAAGTTAAGGACTCCAAGATTTTCATCTGTGTCTGTTTTATTTGGTTTCTCGTATCTTTTGTACAGAGGGTCTGTGTAATTCCACCATCTTACAGGAAGTACTAATCAAGTCATGATATTTTCAATAGTTTCACATGCATGTGAAAGTTGAACAATAAATAAGAAAGACCAAAAGATAATTGATGCATTTGAGTTATGGTTTTGGAGAAAAATATTGAAAGTACCATGGACCGCCAGAAGAATGAACAAATCTTTGCTGAAAGAAGTACAACCAGAATACTCCTTAGAAGCCAGGATGGCCAGATTTCATCTCTCATACTTCAGGCATGTTTTTAGGAGATACCAGTTCATGGTGAAGGGTGGTCAGTGAGGGTCAGTGAAAAAGAGGAAGACCCCCTAATGAAGTAGATTGGCACAGTAGCAGCAGCAATTGGCTCAAAAGTAGCAACAATTATGAGGCTGGCACAGGACCAGGCAGTGTTTTGTTGTGTTGTGCATAAGGTTGATGCAACAACAAACTTGGGAACTGGTCGGGTTTGTAAAAGGAACCATCTTAGAGGCAGAAAGAGATGATCCCGGGCCCATTAAAAAGAAGAGTCGTGAGTAAAGTAAGTGCTTTGGACAGAGAAGTGGCAGTGGCAGAAGAGACAGCAGAGACAGTGACCAAGTCAAGCTGAGCGCCTTTGAGCAAGAAGCTGGCTAGCACAATATGCTCATTTACAGACAATGGTAAAGGAGCTTTATAACACTTGCCAGAGCAGGATAGAGGCCAAGGGGTGTGTGGTTGAAGAGTTGAGGACAAAGAGTCAAACCAAGATGTGCCTGCAGTATGGCTGAGAAGAGATGTTTCTCACTGGAGAACATGCTGCATCCTGAGTTGTTTCTGATCCTGAATTGTACCCTGTTCACATCCCCAATAAACTCCATAATCATGAATATTGTCTGTGAGTTCTATGTGGCTATATCAGCGAATTATCATACCCAACAGAGAAGTTTGAAAATGCTATAGGAGGGACCGTTAGTGTCAAGATAAGGTAAAGAAATTGGTGGTTGGAGGTATATTTGACCTCTGCCTCTTAAGAATCAGCCTTGGACTAATATGAAGTTTGATTCTCCTTCCTTATGCCGTCAGAGGAGGTCAGACATGGCTTCCATGACATTTTTTTCCAGTAGTGATAGTAGTGATCACAGAGAAATGGTATCTGGATTTTATGTTGTTATTGTTGTTGCTAAGTGTTGAGTTGGTTCCAACTCATAGTGGCCTTGAATGACTCACAAGAACAACTGGTGTGTTTGAACTGCTGACCTTGCAGTTCAAACAGAACTTTCCCAGTGCTTATTGTACAGTTTTAGGACTCCCTAGACTTTATAGGAAGGACTTAACGGTCACTTTCCCCTGATTCACTGTGTCAGTATGCAAATTATTGATATATTGTAAGGTTATTTGAGAAGGTACTGTATTTTAGTCCCTTTTCAATCTTCCATAATGTGCAACAGAAGTTGTGCTCATAATGGATTCTTAAATGATAGTTAAGATATTATATATTGAAATCAGATTTTGTGATTACTTTAAAATTTAATACCTTTTCTTTTGGGTTGTTTTTTCTTTTTCACCATCTACTCCATAGTCTTTTCTATATTTACTTTTTTAACTTAGCCATATTTTTATACTCATTTTACATGAATTTTGTCAGATTTTAAAGAAAACAATGTTTTGCATTTTATTTTCTTTGTATGATAGTATATGCATTCTATTTTAACCCATTTGACTGTGAAAAAAATGTGTGTTTCACTATCAGGTTACAGTGCAGATGACTCAAGGAGAATCCATGACAGTCATATCTGCAGATCTTGGATTATGAGAGTGTTTATTCTTTGGATGATCTCAGCCTATCTTCAAGGCTGAATATATTTAAAGATTGAAAGAATATATATTTAAAATATTTCATTAGCTACTCACTGTATAAATGATAGAAATGGAAAAGCAATAGTTTACTTAAATTATGTATGTGGTTGTTGTCAAGTTGGTTCCAACTAATAATGACCCCATATAGGGTTTCTGAGGAGAGGCTGGTGAATTTGAACAACCTACTTTTCAATTCAAATAACTCTGCGATCCATTGCATTATCCCACAGCGACACACCAGGACTCCATATGTGTGGTGCTGGTAGTGGGATGCATTGGAGTCGGTTCCGACTCACAGTGACACTGCATATGGCTTCTGAGGCTGTAAATATATATGATATGCTTGATGATGGTGGTTATGTGCCACGGAATCGGCCCCGACTCATAGCAACCCTGCATAGAGTTTCCGCTATTCATAAGGTTTTCAGTGACTAACGAATCGGAAGTAGTTAATCACTCTTTCTTCCTAGTCTGTCTTTATCTGGAAACTCATTTATAAAGAAAAAATGTGGCATCAGGATTGGAGGAAGACTCATTAACAACCTGCAATATGCAGATGATACAACCTTGCTTGCTAAAAGTGAAGAGGACTTAAAACATTTACTGATGAA
>NW_006408706.1:3793682-3818148 GCF_000296735.1 Chrysochloris asiatica
GAGGGTCAGAGAAAAAGAGGAAGACCCCCAATGAGATGGATTGGCCATGTGGTAGCATTGATGAACTCAAGTGTGGCAACAGTAGTGAGGTTGTCCCAGGATCAGACATTGTTTCATTCTGCTGTGCATAGGGTCGCTATGAGTCGGTGCTGACTTGATGGCACCTAACAACAACTATAGGGTTTCCGAGGCTGTAAATCTTTACGGGAGCAGAAAGCCTCATCTTTTTCCCACAGAACTGCTGGTAGTTTCGAACTGCTGACCATGAGATTAGCAGCCCGACTTGTAACACTGTGCTACCAGAGCTCCTTAACTCCTTATGATATGTGTAGCAGTGGCAATTAAAAATAAGCAATTTAATGAATCTGTCTTTTTTAATGCAATATTTACATTACTTCAGTCTGTACACAGTATCTCAGTAGATTATGAAAAATGATAATTTTCCCTAAAGTTCCATATATGGCTCAAATCAGAGGCCCCATTTCCTTTCCTTTTTCTTTTTCTATTCATATTCTCTAAGCCTTGAGAAGTCCAATAATATTGTGGGTCAGAAAAGAATACATCAGGAAGGAACAGGCCTGCATTCTCATCAAACGATATCCAGCCAACCATAACAGTTTATTGACAGCAACCACAACTGCAACTTTCTGACATTAACAATTTTCAGGAGTCTTCTGTTAGCAAAGAACAGTGTTTTTCATAGTAGTTTGATATTCTCTCCACCTACAAATAAGAATATTAAAGTGTACAGAGATTAAGTAATGTAAGTTGTTGTTATTAAGTGCTGTTGAGTCGGTTCTGACTCATAGCGACCCTGTATAGGGTTTCCAAGGTAGGTCATCAAAAAACAAACCTACTGTCATCGTGTCTGTTCCAACTAATAGCAACCCACTACAGGAAAGAATAGACCAGTCTCATAGGGTTTTCAAGGCTATAAATTTCTATAGAAGCAGGCTGTCACATCTTTCTCCCATGGAGTGGCTGGTGAGTTCCTATTGCTGCTCTTTTTGACTAGCAGCTAGGTTCTTTTATCACTATAATACTGGGGGCTCCTTTTTCCCAAGGATATATAGACTGCAGATTAATTTGAAACTGAACTCTGTGTTGAAAATTCTACCCCCAAGAAACAGATTGTCTATGTTGTTGTTAGGTGCCATCGAGTTGGTACCAACTCATAGTGACCCTATGCACAACAGAATGAAGCACTGCCTGGTCCTGAGCCAACCTCACAATTGTTGCCATGCTTGAGACATTGATGCTGCCATATTACCAATCTATCTCACTGTAGGTCTTCCTCCTTTTCTTTTTGTGTGCATATTTTATCTCATCTATAGGCAATTTTCAATAACCTTTCACATGCACATGAGCTTATTGAAAAGACTATGACTTGTATCAGGTACACCTTAGTCCTCGAGCTGATGTTTTTGCTCTTCAACACTTTAAAAGGGTTCTGTGCAGCAGATTTGCCTAATGTAATACGTCGTTTGATTTCTTGACTGCTGCTTCCATGAGTGTTGAGGGTCAATCCAAGAAGAATGAAATCCTTGACAACTCCAATCTTTTCTCCATTGATAAGAATGTTGTTTATTGGTCCAGTGGTAAGGATTTTTGTTTTCTCTACATTGAGATGCAATCCATACCGAAGACTGTGGTCTTTCATTTTCATCAGTAAGTATTTTTAAATCCTCTTCCCCTTCAGCAACTAGGTTGTATCATCTGCATATTGAGGGTTGTTAATCAATTGTTCTTCAATCCTGATGCCATGTTTTTCTTTAAATAACCCAGCTTCTCAGATTATTGCTCAGCATATAGGTTCAATAAGTATGGTGAAAGAATACAACCCTGTCACACGCCTTTCTTAATTTTAAACCATTCAGTGTTCCCATGTTCTGTTTGAACAACTGTCTCTTGGTCCATGTACAGATTCCTCATAAGCACAATTAAGTGTTCCAGAATACACATACTTTGTAACGTTGTCCATAGCTTGTCATGATCCATACAATCTAAAGCCTTTGTGTAGTCAATAAAGCACAGGTAAACATCTTTCTGGTATTCTCTGCTTTCAACCAAG
This sequence comes from Chrysochloris asiatica, assembly GCF_000296735.1. Classification (NCBI taxonomy): domain Eukaryota; kingdom Metazoa; phylum Chordata; class Mammalia; order Afrosoricida; family Chrysochloridae; genus Chrysochloris; species Chrysochloris asiatica. Next base: position 3,795,754 of record NW_006408706.1, read on the forward strand.
ACCCATTGGACATCACCAGTAATATCCCTCGTTCCATGGCCTTTTCTGAATCCAGCTTGAACATTTGGAAGTTCTATGTCAGTGTATACATACAGCCATTTCTGTATTACCTTTAGTAAAATTTTACTCACATGGAGTATTAAAGATATTGTCCAATGATTTCAGCATTCCATTGTGTCTCCTTTCTTTGGAATGGGCCATGGTATTTTCAATAACCTTATATGCATGCAAAAGCTGGACAGTGAATAAGGAAGATCATAGAAAAATTGATGCATTTGATCTATGGTGTTGGAGGAGAACATGGGCTGCCAAAAGAACCAACAGATCTGTGTTGAAAGAAGTGCAGCCAGAATGTTCCTTGGAGGCCAGGATGGCCAAACTTCATCTCTCATACTTCGGACATATTTTCAGGAGGGACTAGTCTCTGGAGAAGGATATCATGTTTGCTAAGGTGGAAGGTCAGAGAAAAAGAGGAAGACCTCCCAGAGAGATGGACTGGCCAAGTGGCAGCATCAATGGAGTCAAGCATGGCAACAATAGTGTCAGACTGCAAAGTCATTTGTACTGTAAGGTCGGCGACTCCTAGGCAACCCTATACAGGCTTGCTATGGGTCAGAATTGACAGGATGGCACTTAACATCAACAACAATAACACTAGTTTGCTTCAAGTCATTAGGTCATAACCTCCTTGCCCACCTCCTTCCAGGACACTCTTAATCTTCTTCTCAGCTCTGTTGAAGAATTTGCCCTTCACATTGATAGGTTTCATTGGGAGCTTTTTCTTCTCCAGAACATTATAGTGGCTGGCTCACACCACATCAACAATGGGAGCAGTTCTAGTTTAATTTCTGGAAGCATTTACCCTTGCCTGTTTACTGACCCAGATCTACAATATATCAAAGTTGACAGTTGGGCAAAAGTTGAGTTTCCTCTTCAAGTGATAATGTCTCATACCCATTCCAAAGTAACCTGGATGATATTTGTCAAAGATGATACTGTGATGATGCATGACATCAGCATTACCCTATTTTCCCAGTTGCTTCCCATATAGCTATGTTGGTGGTGGTGCTAAGTGCCGTCGAGTAGTTTCTGACCCATAGCGACCCTGTATAGAATTTTTGAGGAACAGCTGGTGAGCTTGAACTGCCGACCTTACCGTTCAAACCAACTTTGCATTCCAGTGCATTAACCCACAGCACCACACCAGGGTTTATGTCACCCTTAAGTTTTCAGCAGCCACGATGAAAGTGCTAGATAATATGTTGGACATTGGAGCAAGAACAGTGACCAGGATAGATGAGATCCCTAAAATCTTTAAGCTTATGAATTAATTGGGAGAGAGAATATACACAAAAAGCAAATTAATATGAGCATATTTACAGATTGTGGTAGGTGTGATTTTATGAAGGAAGTAACTAGCATGTTTAGAAGAGAGTGCTGTTGGAGGCAATTTATAGTAGGATGATTGGGTGAGCTGGCAATGTTTGACTTTACAGTGAAAAGATCAGAATACATCAGCCTTATAAAGGAAACACATTCCAGGTCACACTAAACATAGAAAGGCTTGGATTTGGGAAGATATTTATTTTTATAAGGTATCAGAGACAAAGTTACTGAACAGTAGGGAGAAGGGAGAAAGGGCTGGAGGTTTTCCCGAGCTCTTTCGTTGTTCTTGCTTGCAATAAAACAAATGTAATTAATAATCTAGACTGGCTAACTAGGCAGGACAGGCCCAGGGAAGGAAATTGCCTCTAGAGGTTAAACTGGGCTGTTGGTAGAGATCAGATTTGTGAGTGACTTATGACATTGGATAGTAAGGAAGTCTCTTGAAATGGTTCACACAAAGAGCATTGTATGGAAGAAAGCAGCATTCAAAAGGATGGAAGAAGTACTCCATTAAGGAAGATAATGTTAATGAAGCTAGAGAGGATGTCATGTGCTGTGAGCCTAGTATACTCCAGATTGGGAATATATGCAGCAGGCATGTTTTGAAACATCTGTCAAACTTCAAATTATCCCTTTGTTTGAGCTCATTAACTCAGTTACAAGGTGAGCAGAGATTCCAGGGAGCCATATTTGAACATGACTTATTTTCTATAGCAGTATGATAGGACTGGTGGTGGTTGTGTGCCAGAAGTCACTTCAGACTCATAGTAACCTTGTATAGGGTTTCCAAGGCTACAAACCTTTATGGGAGCAAACAGCCTCATCTTTTTTTCCACAGAGTGAATGGTGGACTTGAACTGCTCACCTTGCAGCTAACAGCCCAACATGTAATCTGCTACCAAATAACCAGTTTTTGCCTCAAGAAGATTTTTGCCTAGATCGAGTGGTGGTGGTGGTGGTTGTGTTCTGTGGAATCGGTTCTGACTCATAATAACTCTGTATAGGGTTTCCCAGGCTGGGAATCTTTATGGGAACCTCAGTTTTCTCCTATGGAGTAGCTGGTAGTTTCAAACTTCTGACCTTGAGGTTAACAGCCCGACTCATAATCACTGTGCTACCAGAGCTCCTGAGGTGGAGTAGACATCTGATTTAAGATATTGTATTTGTTGCTTCAATGTCGATTGTATCACCTTGTATGATCCTCATTTTAATCCTGCACAGTAAGCTTTATTATTCTTTTATGAAATAATAATGGGAACTAAGCTCCTCAGGGAAGTTAAGTTGCTAATGATTGCAAAGTTAATAAAGGGCAAAGGCAAAGTACAGATTTAAGGTAATTCTGTGGCCTTTATTAGCCTGTGCCCTTCCCATTTACATCATTCTATTCTCTTAAGCAGGAAACTGAAATCATGATTTTAAGCAGAGAGAAACAGAACACAGAAAATTAACGGCTCCAGTTGTTAGAAAATCTAGCAGACTGGACTCTAGGATGAACATCCAGGAGACCATTAAAGGAATTTCTAGGTAAAGGCACATCATTGTGGTTGTGATCCATGGGCCAGAAAGTCACAGCAATTCCGCTTCTAGGGTAGGAAGCTTTGAATTGAACATCTGAATGAGTTGGCCTGTCAGAACCAACTACGTCATCACCACACACTGGGTATTAAACTTTGTTGCAAAACATTTAATATCTCTGTAACCATGTTTGCAACAGAAAACTGTGGAACCTGGAGATGAACTTCTCACTTTTGCCTGTCAAAGTTTTCATTTGTTGTTAAATGCCTTCAAGTCAGTTCAAACTCATAGTGGCCACGTATAGTGTTTCTGGGGAGCAGCTGGTGAGTTTGAACTGCCAACTTTGTGGTTCAAACGACCTTGAAGTCCAGTTCTTATCCTATACCACCACACCAGGACTCCAAAGTTTTCATTAGAACATCTTAAAGTCAGATGTACAATTCTTAATTTGTACTCAGAATCTTGACTACAAACATGGGGAAAAAGAAAAGTAGCTTTCATATTCCCAGCTTCAGAATGATGACACATCAGGGAGTGGAGATAAATTCTAAACAGCTCAGCTCTTAGTATCTGTCATTCAAGATGCCGTTGTGTACTGCATCTGTGTATGTTCTCTTGGAAGCATAATACTTTGTATTGATAAATCCGAGCATGCAGAATGCTTGTCTAAGGCTCTTCTGGGATGATTGGGGTTTGAATTACCCCCTGTTTTGTTATATGATTAGCTGTTTGTACCATTTAAAATCAAGGCAGAATTTATATAAACACGTACCTAAAATGAATCCTGGGTGCACTATAGGCTGGACTGAAAGGTCAGAACTGCAAGGTGGGCAATTCAAACCCACCAACCTCTCCTTGAAAACCCTGTACAGGGACACTATGAGTTGAAACCCAGCAATACTTAACAACAGCAACAAAAGCAGAGTTGAGAAAAAAAAAAAAAGAACCATGTAGGAATCAGATACCTGATGCTTATGTGATGTTTATGTGTATGTTATTGCTGTTCTTTTTCCCTCCAGGCTCCTAGTAACTATATGTCACCTTCAGTAAGATATCTAACCTAGCTGGGGTTTTCAGTGTTTTCACCACTATAGCAAGAATAATAGTTTTCATCATTTCCCTGCCTCTAGGGTGTTGTCTAGGGGTGTTGTCAGAATTAATGAGACACTAGGGTGAAAAAGCTTTCCATATTTTCCCCCTTCAGAGAATGTCAGAATGTAAATAAAAGTCACATCTCTATTTTGTGAAAGCTTTTTTCCTTCTGCATCTCTTAACAGCATCCCAAAAAGAACTTATGGATTTTTTGAAGCAGTAGCAATTACTGTAGGTGTTACATATAATAAGGGAACTTGCATTTGCCAGGAAAAACAAAGGAGGAACCAAAAGTTTGAGTCAGAGAACGTCGGCTTAGTTTAATGGAATCAGTAGGAAGGCTGGGATAATCTCAAGTAAAATATTACTGCACAGAGAGCATATGAAAGTAGGAGGACGAAACTACTTAATTAAAATCGCCATCCTGAAAGTGGAAAGAGAAAAGAAAGTCTAACTGCTGACAGGTTGCTGAAATTCTCTTAGACATCGTGGAGGGAGAAGATGGGAGTCTGAGATAAAAATGTTTGTGTTGTAGGGGTGAACTGCTTAAAGTAGTGAGAATAATGACACTACTCATTATTATGGAAGTTAAATATTAATGAGATTAAAATGTTCTTAGTGAATTTTTTTTTTTTTTTTTTTATAAATTACCCAATGAATTGTTCGTTGGGTAACGAACAGGTACTATACCAATCCTATCGGAAGCACAATCTTCTGGAGTTTGATGCATATTAATGCTATTAAAAATACGCATTATGAAAAGACTTATTCTTAGAAGTCTGTAGATGATGGACTTCCAAATGAGGCAATTCAGGGGAATGGATAATATTCCAATTTCTATTGTTTTTGAAGTACTGTCCATATTTATAATACAATCCTTTACTTTGTATTGGCGTTATTGGTAAGTGCCGTTGAGTTGGTTCCGACTCATAGCAAAGCTGTCTAGGGTTTCTGAAGAGCAGCTGGTGAGTTTGAACTGTGGACCTTGTTGTTCAAACAGACTATTATGTCCAGTGCATTATCCTGAGGTGGTGCTGGTGTGCCGTGGAGTTGGTTCCAACTCATAGGGACCCTGTATAGAGTTTCCGAGGCTGTAAATCTTTACGGGAGTAGAAAGCCTCATCTTTCTCCTGTGGAACGGGCTGGTTGTTTTGAACTGCTGCCCTTGAGGTTAGCAACCAACTTGTAACCACTATGCTACCACAGTTCCTTACATTATCCTGTAGACACCTAGGAATCAGACTGAGAATTCAATTCCATCATCCACTGACCTTGTACACTAACTGCCCCCTGAAAAAAAACTTACAAATGATTTCTTCAATTAAAATGACTTCCAGTCTATTCTGACTCATAGTGACCCTGTATAAAGTTTATGAGAATCAGCTGGTGAGCTTGAACCACCACCAACTTCAAACTTGTGGTTCAAACTGACTTTGCTATCCAGTGCTTATCCTGCAGCACCACACAAGGATTACAAAATGAGCTTGTTTTGCTATTGTTGTTGAATGCTATTGAGTCAGTTCTGACTCACAAGAATCCGGTACAGGGTTTCCATGTAGCAACTGGTGGGTTTGAACTGCCGGTGTTGTGATTCACAGTGCAGTGCTGATTCAACTGTGCCACACCAGGAATCCAAAATGACCATATAAGTACATTTTTTCTCTAGCATATTTAATTCAGTTTTAGCAGTTTCTTTTTTAACATATTTTGTCTAATTTAAAACAAACAATATTAGGACTTTTTAGTAATCACAGTTCTTACATCAGTGTTTCCAAGTTAGCTTAATAATACTCCTTGAGAAAAAGCAATCCTCTTAATCGACCAATATATAGTAAATTGAGGCTATGATATTTTCTTTCAATAGGTCTTTAAAAGTCCCTGGTGGTGCAAGTGCTTAAATACTACCTGAATATTGGTGTTTCAGACCCATTACTTCAAATACCTTGCCTTAAATTTAACATTTTCTTTAGGATAATAACAGATTTTGAATAGTTTATGGAGAACTTTTCATAAGATAATGGTATTATAGAAAAAAAAGACTCCAAGCAATTTGAATATACTTTAAAACCTGTGAAAGGTAAAACTTGTGTCAAGAAACAACCTGTCTGAGAAGTCAATCTGCATTGCTGTGTGATTCCCTTAAGTAATACTCATTAAAGCAATGGGGACCCTGGAATTTACCCACTTTCATGATTAATAGGATTATCTTAGGCTGGGTTCTCTACAGAAGCAGAACCAGTGAAGCTTATACATGTATGTATATATAAAGAACGGGTTATATCAAGGAAATGATTCATTCAATTGTAAAGGTGGGAGTTCCAAGTCCATTGGTCAGATGTTAGGCTAGAGACTTTAGACTCATGTAGCTGCAGAACTGATGAAGCAAGATTGGCAGATCAGATGGTAGGTAGACAGGCAGGTCTAGGTCTGGCAGGTAAGAAGACAGGCTACTAATGACTTCCAGGATCAGCAGGTAATACAGCAGGCCACTGGGTCAAGTTCAAAGAACCAGAGATCAGAGGATGACCCAGATGCAAGATCCAATCCAGCAGACAGCAAACAAGTCTTGCATGAATGTTCAGTATATTAGAAGCTGGCTACATCTCCCAGTAAATTTCCCTTCAGTTGATTGGCTGCTCATAGCAGACTCCATCATAGAGCTGATTACATTATATTAGATCTCATTATGGGAGATAACTTAATCTCAACAGCCAAACCAAATCCTGTCCTAGTCAAGTTGAGTCAAAACTTGAACTATCACAAGGCATAATAGAAAGGTAGTAAAATTGCCACCTGCCAAAGGTGGACAATTTGGGAAACCCAGAAAAACGAGGAACTTCAGTCACATCCTAAGCTCTCACAGATTTTACTTTAAATAGAATGTAAATCTTGTTTGCTTCTAAAATATGGTCATTATTAGGGGCTAAGACAAGATCTAAATAGAAAATAGAGTCATTTGAAATAGCATATTTATATTGAGATGTCTTTCTCAAAATCTCTCAAAACCTAATATTTGGAGCAATCAGAGTAATTTATGTGTTTCTTATAAAAAAGAAGTTTTTTTTACTCAGTGCAAGAAGATGAGGAATTAAAAAGCTAAGCCACTAAGAATGCTTTAAGTACCCAGAGCTAACTGATCAGAATTATGATTTTGGGATTGAGATATAATCTCTTTATAGAGATTCTAAAGTAGTAGAGGTGTAAGTTTGAATTCCTGGGTGATTCCCTTAAGTAGCACTCACTTAAGCAGAGGGAGATATTGATAATGGAGGCCCTGGAATTGACCCATTAGTGTGATGTGATTGGGTAGGCACAGGAAAGGATAGTGGGACAAAAGTTTAGATGATCAGCCAAGTCTAGGATGTATGGGGAATGAAGAGCGATCTGTGAAGCTTGGGAAAAAATAGGGATGACTGAAAGAAAAAGTGATTGGAAGTCTTTAACTTTTGGCAGTAAAAAAAAAAAATAAATAAAAGAATAGATCAGAAATATGCTCCTAGAATAAAATACCTTAGTTTATATTTGTTAAACATCTAGTTTCCATGGAATCACAAGATGTAGAGTAAAGCTACAGGAGTGAGTGGCTGAGTTATAAGGAATGGAATGGGAATCTTGCATTCATTACCTATTGCTGTGTAACAAACTACCATGAATTTAATGGCTTAAAATAATAGACATTTATTATCTTACAGAGGCTAAGGGATAGCTTAGTTTACCTGGATCCTCTGCTTACACTCTTGCAATACTGCAATCAAGGTGTTGGTTGAACTATACCATCATTTTGAGACTAAATGAGGAAGAATCCACTTCCAAGCTCACTCAGATAATTGGAAGAAATAATTTCCTTGGGACTGTAGGATTGGACTGTGGGCTATAGTTCACTTCAATTCCAAGAAGTGACTTTCACCTCCTAGAGCTGCCTTCGGTCCTAGAGGCTGTCTGCAGTAGTTCATTGCTATGTGACCTTTCTGAATGGCTCACTACTGCATCAAGTCAACAGAGTAAAGATTTTGAAAATTTCCAAGATAAAAGAATGAATTAGGGATCAAAGTCTAATAAATAAAGGGGAATAACTAAAGAATAACAGAAAAAGAGTTGGGATTGCTGTATAGTGTAAGTCTTAAAAGAAACAGATTTTTATCTTTGACTGGATATAGGACATAGTACTAGCCACAGAGGAGTCCTGGTGTTGGACTGCAAAATCAATTGAGCCACACAGTTGGTGGTTCAAGCTCACCAGCCACTCATTGGAAACTCTGAACAGGGTTGCTATGGTTTGGAACCGAATCGATGTCACTTAACAACAAAAACACTAGCCACAGAAGGAAACAGCTTAAATGAGAGCACTTATAAACTTGGGATAATCAGCAGCCTTCACTATAGTAGGACTTTATGGAAAGTGGCAGCTAAGAAGTGGAAAGGTTATTTTGTGAATAGGCTAATATGTGAAAAAAAAAGATGAGTAGAAACATAAGATGAAGAACAGTGGAAAGTTAAATCAATCTGTATTATTTTTGCATGTAATTTCAGTTCATTAACATTTGTCTTTATCCTGTTATTCTTAACTTTATACTGTTACTTGTTATAGATAATCCTGGTGGGAAAATGTCTCATAAATATCACATATCTGGATTTAACAAAAAATCTAATCTAAATCTGTGTTACTTAATGTAGGGATTTAATCCATTCACTATATCACATTTATTATTATGCTTAGACTTATTTATGCTCTGTTTCATATTTCCATTTTATAATCCATTTTAGAAATCATTTCCAACTTTTGTATGAGAGATGTAGGTGTTTTTGCTCCATTTCATATGTGTCTAACACATTCCATCCTTTTCTGTTTCATTGCTAGCTAATATTCCATTGAAAAAATGTGCTGTAGTTTGTGTATCTATCTGTCAACTTAAAGGATCTCTGGGTTTCAACTTTTGGAAGCTTAACATTCATGGCTTTTGTGTGAACATGTTCCTTTTAAGTGTCCTAAGAATTGCCAAGCTATTTTCCAACATGATTTTATGAGGAGTTTTAAAAGGTTAATGGAAAATTTCCATGATCTTTTAATTCCATTTTTTACCAACTTTTGAAGCCCCATGGAACGATTTTGCATTGCTCCAATCTAAGGAGCTCTGGTAGTGTAGTGGTTACAAATCAGGCTGCGAACCAAAAGGTCAGCAGTTTGAAACTACCAGCTGTTTTGCGGGAGAAAGATGAGGCTTTCTGCTCCCGTAAATATTTACAGCCTCAGAAACCCTGTTCAGGGTCGCTATGGATCGGAACCGACTCAAAGGCACTTAACAACAACAACAATAATTTTTAGTGTATCAGTTTGTATTTTAGATGCACTTTTACATTTGCTTCCAAACCATTTTGATTAATATGGGTATAATTTATTTATAAACTAAGAATATTGGGTAGCTTATTCACCTCAGAAATTAGATTTATTGAAATTATCTGTAATAATAGCTCCTTCATTATGAAAAATGTGGTTCTCTTGTAATTATATAATAGTTAGAGAAAATCATGGGAAAATGTGCTAAGATTTCCATAGTGATGTATGGATAGCCAGAGTTATAGTTAAGATTATTTAAGTTGTAAGTCACAGAAAATTCAATAAAATGTTAATATATTGGCTCTCATAATTGACATAAAGTCTATGACTAAACCTGGATTCTGGAGCAATTGGGCTTAAACCTCAAAGAGTGTCATTAGGTAGCCTTTATCTCTTTATTTCCACTTTACTGTGGCACATGGGTTAATGCGCTGGACTGCATTGTCAGTTTGAACTGCAAGGTTGGTGGTTCAAGCTCACCAACCATTCCTTGGAAACCCTATAAGGGTTACTACAAGTCTGAACGGACTTGAAGACACTTAACAACAACAACAAATTTACTATTTTTGCTTCTCTTTCCCTAGGGGGTAATACAATAGTTACAAACTTTCTCACTTCAAATTTGTTGTCATTTTACTGTATTACAAAAGAATAAACATCTTTGTCCTGGTAGTCCCAGCAAATGTCCTGAAAACTTGTTTGATAAGATTGGTTTCATGTATATACTTATGGCTGATACAATCCTCCTCTCAAGGGGATTATGTTGCTGAGTAGTTAGGCTTGATGTATTGATTCTATTCATCAGACTAGGAATTAAATACTACCCAGTCTATGTGGATACAAAATGAGGCATGGGGATATGCAAAAAAGTAAATTGTATATTGATACTGTGAAGGAAAACAACCAATGCATACAATGTCTATACCATTATGATTATGAAGCACATATGTATACACCCATACCAAAAACCAAACCTATTCCCAGCAAGTTGAATCTGACTCATAGCGACACTATATAGGGTTTCCATGGCAGCAAAACAGTCCTGATGTGGCACTGTAGGATAAATGCAGGACCACAAGGTAAGTGGTTCAAACTTACCAGCTGCTCCTTGGAAACCCTGTACTGGGTCACTGTGAATTGAAATCAACTCGACAGCACTTAACAACAACAGCAACATGTATATACTTAACATAGAAACAACACATACATATACTTCAAAAAGTTCATGGAAAAATTCCATTATATATAAATATGTTGTTTTTGTTTTGTTGTTAAATGCTGTCAAGTCCGTTCCAATCCATAGCAACTCTGCAGAAAGCCTTATCTTTCTCCTATAGAGTGACTGGTTGATTTGAACCACCAAACTTGTGGTTCAAAGTTCAGTGCTTATCCTAGATCTGTAAAACTCTATGTCTATATTTCTATCTATCTATGTATCTACTCTGTATCTATCTATCCATGTATCTATCTATCTATATATCTATTCATTTATGTATCTATATATCTCTAAGTATATATGTCTTGGTGTGGCTATTCTGATTTATGACAACACTGCCTCTGTGTGTGTGTGTGTGTGTGTATATACATATATATATACAGAGAGAGAGAGAGAGAAAGAAAGGGAGAGAAAGAGAGAGAGAGTATGTGCTGGACTGCAAAGTTGGTTTGAGCCATAAGGTTGTCGGTTCAAGCTCATCAGCCTCTCCTTGGAAACCCTATACAGGGTCGCTATGGGTCAGAACTGACTTACTGACTTGATGGTACTTAACAACAACAACAAACAAACAAAGCATAGGTTATATCATATATCAAATATAAACTATGCATTGTATAATAACATTGGTTGGTAGTTATGTGCTGTGGAGTCGGTTCTGACTCATAACGACCCTGTACACCATTTCTAAGGCTGTAAATCTTTACGGGAACAGAAAGCCTCATCCTTCTCCCGCATAACAGCTGGTAGTTTTGAACTGCTGACTTTAAGGTCATGAAATCAATCTAATAAAAAACGTTTTCAGGACATTTGCTGGGACTACCAGGACAAAGATGGTTATTCTTTTGTAAGGTCCGCAGCCCGATTTATAACCACTACACTACCAGAGCTCCTTATAATACATTACTATATATATATTAAAAGACCAATGTCTAGACCATTATAATTATTGCACATGTGTTTTTGTATATAAGTATATTTACAGCCTCGGAAACCCTGTACAGGGTTGCTATGGGTTGGAACCGACTCGACGACACATAACAACAACGATTATATTTTATACACTTATTGACTCCTTGTGTATTGCTGTAGGATCAGCACTGGACTTCAAACAACAAAGTTGGCAGTTCAAACTCCCCAGTTGCTCCTTAGAAACCTTATACAGTGTCACTATGAGTCCGAACTTACTCTATGACACTTAATACCAATAACGTATACTATTTGGACCTACTCCTCACTTCTCAACTGTCTCATTATTCAATATTTCACATTTACAAAAATAGTGGAAAATCTATTATCCAATTATTTTGTACATGTGTCTGACAGTATTCAATGTCAAGGTGCAAACTCAGGGTAATACTGGTTGCTAAGCTTTTGAGCAAAACTTGACTGGACCATGATTCTCACTGGTTTGGCCATGCTATCATGATACATTTTGGCAGTTATTTGATGATGTAGTCATCCTCCATTTTCACATAATGCTGATTTTTGTATTTTTACTTGTTTTTTTTGAGGAGCTCTGGTAGCATAGTGGTTATGAGCCAGGCTGCCAACCTCAAGGTCAGCAGTTCGAAACTACCAGCAGTTCCGCAGGATAAAGATGAGGCTTTCTGCTCCTGTAAAGATTTACAGCCTCGGAAACCCTGTGCAGGGTCACTGTGAGTCGGTACTGACTCCCCGGTATTCAACAACAACAACTACTTGGGTTTTGGAATTACAGTATGTAAAAAATGGGTGTATTCTCAACATTATATATAATCACACACACTCAGAGCATTTTCCTTAATGAGCATGCATAACTTTTAAAATGATAATAAAAAACACTAACTGAAAATGTTATGAGTTCGATTGATATTCTATAATCTTGCCTAAGAGTTTAGTAATCTTTAAAAACAATGTAGATAAAAACACATATTTAGATGAAATTTTTTTGTCTTCAAGACAAGTACCAAAAAAGCATACATTTCTAAAGTGAGGTAAATTATATTTTATGTATCAAAGTAAATGATGGATATATTTAAACACTTAAATTTAATGTGGTTTTTTTGTTCTTTTGTTCTTCTCATTCAACATTAGTTTAGCTATTCATGGCCTCTGGTCATTCTATACAACACTGAGGATTTGTTTTTCTATGTCTATGTAAAAGACTATTGGAATTGTGATTGGAATCAGTAAGTTAGTGGTAATTTGGAACTGCTAAACTTTTTTAGTTTTTTGAAAAGGAAAAATAATAAATTTTAGATATCAATTACATTTTACAGTATTAATTTGAAGAGTAGTTTCATTCATCCTTTAAAAAACAAGTCAATTAAAAATAAATAGTTGGAGGTTGAATCTAGTGTTTCAAAGCATGGCTTATAAGTGAATTACTGAGGCAGGCGGAGAATCAGTAACTGGATTTCGAAGAGCAGTTTCAGAATTTATGAATATTAGCTTGTTGTGGGTTAATGCGCTGGACTACAAATTCGATTTGAACAGCAAGGTCGGCGGTTCAATCTCACCAGCTGTATCTCAGAAACCCTCTATAAAGTTTCATACAAACTGTGTAAATTCTGTTCCTCTCAATCCATCATACAATTTTTACCTTCCCTATTCTTTCTCTTTGTTTCCTTCCAAAATTATTAATTTGCTTTAGGTAGGTTGAACATGGACAGCATTTGCAGCAGGATGGTAAGGGAAAATGTGGAAGGTGGAAAAATGCACCATTCCAGTTTCTTCCTTTCTCCATCTCAAGCCTAAGTAACAAAAGACAATGAAATAAATATTTCATTTAAGGGAGATTGGAACATTTTCTTCTGAACGATGCCTCAACTGCAGAGCCTTCAACTGCGAAGCTAATGTGGAAATAACACTGACAGAGCAAAATTATTTGTTGTTAAGTGTCAAGTCGGTTCTGGCCCATAGCGACACTGAATAGGATTACCGTGGAGCAGTTGGTGAATTGAACGGCGGATGTTGCGGTTCAAAGCGACTTTGCAGTTCAGCGCATTAACCCAAAGTGCCAAAAGAGCAAAACAGTTACTTTTAAGTCCTTTTTCTCTTCCTTCAAAAATATGTACTGGAATTCTAAGAGCTCTTCCCTTAACTTTGAGTCTTTTTGTTGTAGAGAAGAAGAAATAAATGGTCTAGTTAGCTAAGCTTGAAGGTCAAAGGAACTATGCCTGGCTTCTGCATAAGGAGTCTTAAACTTAGCAATTCTTTTTAAAATCACTCCCATTCAAAGAAACAATTTACACATAGTGACTTGATTAATGCTTTAAAAAAAATGAAATAAACGTCTTTGAGTTTTTTTTTCAGTGTTCTCTGGCTTTGAATATTCACCCTGACTGTATAAAAGAAAACCAAGAGCGCTTGCAATAGTTCAAAAATAAACTTTGGAGCAGAACCTAGGGAAGATGATCAGGAACACCACATATTGGCTAACCATACCTTACTAGGCAACATCTAGCTTATTCCAACCTGGAATGGTCTGTGGTTAGATGCCATGTGTGCAGTTATTCCTGCCAGATTGCCAACTGTGTAGCTGTCTATTATTGAGCCTCATGCTGGTAACCTCCAGGTGGTTGAATACTTTTATCCAGTTCAAATTTGTTTGTTTTACAATGCCTAAGTAGGTTAATGAGTGGTTAGAGATCATAACAAAATAAGTAGTTGAGGAAAATTCAAAGAACACTATGATAAAGTATATATACAGGAATGACTAATCATTACTTTAAGCATACACATATAGCTAATTATATGTCCTTGGATAGTTTGTAATCTGTCTACACACGTAACTTTGATTTATAAGGAACTCTGGTAGTGTCCTAGGTTACCAGTTGGGCTGCTAACTGCAAAGTCAGCAATTTGAATTTACCAACTGCTCCATGGGAGCAAGATAAGGATTTCTGCTCCTAGAAAGATTAACAACCTTGGAACCCCTAAACAGAGTTGCTATGAATCTGAAACAACTCCACAGCACACAACTAACACCACCATTTATCTATTCATATTTCAGTCATGCCATAAATATTTACTGGCTATCTACTGTGTGCTAGACACTGTACTACATGCCTAGATACAATGATAAATAGTAATACAACCAGATATTTTCCAGTTCTTGGAAAATAGTCTGAGATGGAGAGAGGCATACACAAATAAAGTAATTATAAATAAATGTGAAAATCACAATTCTTCAAATACTCCAAGAAAAGGTGAACTGGTAGACTTCTCAGAGCATTGGATACAGATGATTATGGGAACTCTTATGAACCTAGGAGTCTTGGTATGGCACTGTGGGTTAACGTACCAGACTGCAAAGCTGTTTGAACTGTAAGGTCTGCAGTTCAAGCTCACCAGCTGCTCCTCGGAAACCCTATACAGGGTTGCTATATGTTGGAACCGACTCGTCGGCACTTAACAACAACAGTATGAACCTAGTGTGGCACTGTAGGATAAGCACTGGGCCACAAAGTTGGTTTGAATTGCAGTGCTGGCAGTTCAAACCACCAGCTGCTCTTCAGAAACTCTATGCAGAATCACTATGACACAGAACTGACTGGACAGCACTTGATAGCAACATGAACCTGCCTAGGCAGTAAGTTTTGATTCTCTTTTTTTTTTCTTCCAATTTGAAAAAAATTTTTTATTGCTCTTATCTTTTCCTTACTTTTCCTTTTTTTATCTGCTAGAAAGTTTCCAATGATTTGTCCTAATGAAAAATTATGCATACTCTGTTTCTCTTCCAATATATGGAAAAACAAAAACAGACAAAGAAGAAAACAGTTTCCTTTTTTTTTTTTTTTTTTAACGTCTTTCCCTGTCTGCACTCTGCCCAGTGAATAATTCTTCCTTCTCTCCTATTCTTTGTAACCATCTTAGAAAGTTTATTATAGAATGCAAACTTTTTCTTGTTTTTTCACAGTACTGGTCTCACACAATAGCTGCCCCTTTGTGACTGACTAATTTTTCAGTCAGCATACTGTCTTCCCTATTATGTGGTATTTTGTAGATTTGTTGCTATTCTTCAATGTTGTATAATGTTCTATTGTGTGTATGTACCAAGATTGTTCAAGCATTCCTCTTCTGTGGGTATCTATCTTGTTTCTATTTGTTGTTGTTGTTGTTGTTGTTATTGTAAATAATGCTACAATGCATGCTGTTGTTGTTAAATGCCATCGAGTCTGTTCTCACTCATAGTAACCCTGTATAGGATTTCCAAGGAGCGGCTGGTTGGTTTGCTGACCTTGTGGTTCATAATCTAGTGCTTAGCCTACAGCTGTAATGAATCTGGGTGTGGAAACATATATTCCTGTCACAGCTCTTATTTCTTTAAGATTTATACCAAGTAGAGAGATTGCTGACTAATCTGGTGTTTCTATTTCTAACCTTCTGAGAAACTGTCATACTGTTTTCCCCATTCCCCAGAGTTTGCACCATTTTATAGTCACACCAGCAGGGTTCCTTAGTCTTCACAGTCTCTCTTCCAGCACTTGGTGTCTTTTCTTTTTTTTACCATTACTATTAATGCTGGGATAAGATGAAAATTCATTGTTGTTTCACTGTTGTTTTGATTTGCATCTCTCTAATGGGTAAACTATTAAAAGTATCACGGACTGCCAGAAGAACAAACAAATCTGTGTTGCAAGATGTAGAGACAGAATGTTCCTTAGAAGCCAGACTGGCCAGACTTTGCCTCTCATATTTTAGACATTTTATCAGGAGGGACCAGTCCCTGCAGAAGAATATTGTGCTTGGTAAAAAGGAGAGTAAGCAAAAAAGAGGAAGACTCTTTTTAACAATAATTATGATGATGACCAGGACTGGGCCATGTTTCGTTCTGGTCATTATGATTTGGAACCAAATCAAGGCATTTAACAACAACAATGGCTAGTGGTTGTGAGCATTTCTTCATATGTTTGTTGGGCACATAAATGCCTTTTTTGGTGAAGTGTTTTTTCATGTCCTTTGCAAAAATTTAAACTGGATTATTATTATTATATTTTTATTGCTGTGCTTAAGTGCTCTATAAATCTTAGACAGTAATACCTTATCTAATATGTCATTGCCAGTTTTCTTTTCCCTACCCTGTGAGTTTACCTTTTACTCTTTTGGTAAAATATTTGATGAACGCAAGTGTTTAATCTTTAGGATGTCACTCTCATCTATTTTGTTTTCAGCTGTTTGTGTGTTTATAGTTATTTTTTATGATGTATTTATTCCATTTGTTGTTGTTGGTAGGTGCCATAGTGTCAGTACTGACTCATAGCAACCTTATGCACAGCAGAACAAAACACTGCCCGATCCTGGGCCAACCTCACTATCATTGTCACGCTTAAGCCCATTGATATTGCCACTTTGCCAATCCATCTCGCTGGGGGTCTTCCTCTTTTTCTCTGACCCTCCACCTTACCAAACATGATCTCCTTCTCCAGAGATTGGCCCCTCCTGACAATATGTCCGAAGTATGAGAGATGAAGTTTGGCCATCCTGGCCTCCAAGGAGCACTCTGGCTGCACTTCTTCTAGCACAGATCTGTTGGTTCTTTTGGCAGCTCTTGGCACTTTCAATATTCTCTTCCAACACCATAATTCAAAAGCATTAATTCTTCTATGGTCTTCCTTATTCACTGTCCAGCTTTCACATGCATATGAAGTTGGGTCAGGCGCACCTTAGTCCTCAAGCTGACATCTTTGCTCTTCAACACTTTAAAAAGTTCCTGTGTAGCAGATTTGCCTAATGCAATACGTCCTTTGATTTCTTGACTGCTGTTTCCATGAGTGTCAATAGTGCTGATAGTTGATTTATGCCATGAATCCCTATTTTCTCATTGCTGATCTTTATAGCTCTAGGTTTTACATTTAGGTCTTTAACTATGTTGAATTTGTTTTTGTTTATCGTGTGAGATTCGGATCTTGTTTAATTTTTCTGCAAATTGATTTCCAGTTTTGCCAGCACCATATGTTGAGGAGACTATCTCTTCCACATTTAATGTGTATTGGTCCTTTGTCAGAGATGAACTGAGCATAGGTGGATGGATTTACTTCTGAATCTGGCTTGAACACCTGGAAGTTTCCTGTCAATGTACTGTTGTATCCTTTTTGAATTAGCTTTAGCAAAATTTTACTTGCATGTGATGTTAATGATATTGTCATATGATTTCCACATTTAATTGGGTCACCTCTCTTTTGAATGGGCACAAATATGGATCTCTTCCAATCAGTTGGACAGGTAACTATCTTCCAAATTTCTTGCCATAGATGAGCCAGTGCCCTCCAGTGCTGCATCAGTTTGTTGAAATATTTCAATTTGTATTCCTTGTTCTTTGCCAATGTCTTCAGTGTACCTTTGTCTCTTTACTTCAATACCATTGTTTCTTGATCATATGAAGCCTCTTGAAATGATAGAACATCAACCATTTATTCTTGGTACAGTGACTCTGTGTACTCCTTCCATCTTCTATTTCTGTTCAACTCTTATACCTCCTCATTTCTTCCATTTGCTTTAGCATCTTTTTGTGGAAAACAAGTTTCAGAGTACATCTATTTTGGTCTTTTCCTTCTTAATGAACTTTTGCTTTCTTCCTCTATTATGTGTTTGATGTCATCCCACAACTCTCTAACCTTTGTTCATTAATGTCCAATACATCTAATATCTTCTTGAAAAGATCTTTAAATTCAGGTGGGATATTTCTAAGGTCATAGTTTGGCTCTCTTGGAGTTGTTTTAACTTTTTTCAGCTTCAGCCTGAATTTGCATATGAGCAATAGATTGTCTGTTCCACCATCAGCCCCTTGCTTTGTTTTGGTTGATAATATGAAGCTTTTCCACCATCTATTTTCACAGATGTAATCAATTTGATTTCTGTGCATACCATCTGATGAGGTCCATGTGTATAGTCATCTTTTATGGTGCTTTTAAAGCATAAACATAAACCTTTTTTAAAGGTATTTTCAGTGAAGAAATCAGTGGTCTTGCAAAATTCTATCATTTGATTCCCAGCATTATTTCTGTCACCAAGATTATATTTTCCAACAACTGATCCAACATTTGCATTCTAATTACCAGTAATTATCAATACATCTTGATTGCATGTTTGAGAAATTTCAGACTGAAGAAGTTGATAGAATTCTTCAATTTTATCATCATTGACTTTAGGGGTTGGTTGAATAATAATGGTATTAACTGCTTTTATTTGTAGATGTATGGATATTAACCAATCACAGACAGCATTATACTTCAAGATAGATCTTGAAATGTTCTTTTTTGGTGATGAATGTGATGTCATTTCCCCTTCAATTTGTCATTCTTGTGTAGTAAACCTTATGATTATCAGATTCAAAATGGCCAATACCAGTTCATTTCAGCTCACCATTAGGATGTTTATGGAAGTTTATGCTTTCCATTACATTTTTGACAACTTTCAATTTCCAAGATTCATACTTCATCCATTCCGTGTTCCAATGATTAATGGATATTTGTAACTATTTCTCCTCATTTTCAGTTGTGCCCTATTTGCAAATTAAGGCCTAAGAACTTTACTCCATTAGCGTCATCATGGTCAAGTCTACATTGAGGAGGCAACTCTTATTTAGAATGCCTTCCAACCTGGTGACTCTGTGGATTTGTAGGGCTGCTGCATCTAGGCACCAAAGTGGCATACCAGAGCAGCATAGCTGGCTCTCATGTCACACTGGTGTGACTCTGAACAACAAGGTTCCAAACTCCCTGAGAACAGGGTATCACTGGTGATGGATGAGGGTGTGAGCTGGCCACACTTCAGATCACCAGGTGAACACGGGGGGAAAAGAAGACATTGTACCTTTTTTATTACCCACACAAATCTGCTCTTCCAGGCTTTACTCCACTGACAAATCTGCTCATGAGATGATTGAGCTGCCTCTGGCCAGCCACTCACTGTTAGTCTTTCTCTTTTACCACCCCTGCTTGGCCTCTCCTCCCAACAAGCACTCCATCCACTTCTTTAACCTTTCTTCTAAAGTTCATAGTGCCAGAATTTTCATCTGTGTCTGTTTTATTTTGTGTCTCACATCTTTGTTGTACAGGGTCCATGTAATGTGTCTGCGTAGTCTCCCATGTTGCCAGAAGTTCCTGTAGTAGAAATTTGTAGTTTTCTTTGTATAGATCTTTTATTTCTCTCATTAGATTTATTTCTAAGCATTTTATCTTTTGATGGAAGAATCGTCTCATACCTATTCCTGACCTGTTCCATAATCTACCACCTCGTACATATGCCATCCACACTTTGAAGGCTCCAGTTTCTCCATTTTCTTCTCTCTAGTCAGAGCTATCTTCAATCTTTTCCCTCTGTTCCTTTCTTTTCATGGTATCTGAATCATATAATAACAAAAAAATTCAGTTTTCAATCTGCTTCTAGTTTTTTCTATCAGAAATAGTGACTAATGACTTAATTCTTGGCTAAAGTGATTTAGGGAAGATTCCCTCAGAGTATTATTAAGATAGCAAAGTGGTGAGACACTTTGAACTATAAACCTCCCATATTAGTAAAGCATATGAGTAGTGATCAAACAAGAATAGCATGAACTTCAAAGAACTACTAGAGATGAACCAATCTATAGGAATGAAAAGGTCAAGAGGATAGCATGATGGATCCATAAATACTTTAATAAAGTTTGATGAATATATGGAGTTCTAATGTGCCCTTTACATGTTCCAGTGGATTCCTGTGCCAGGAATAAAGCCTAGTAGACTTATTTAAATGGAATAAGTAGAAGCAGGTCGTTGGTAGTACATAGCAGAGGTGGGAGGGTAAGGATTTTCAATGGCAATTCCTAGTGAATATTTAACAAAATCATAGTCTCAGATCTTATTTTGGGCCATTGAAGTAGTTATAGCCTTCAATGGATACAAAGCATCCAATAGACACAATGTAAAACTCTGTCTCACAACTATTTGAAAGAGAAGAGGTTATTATATACAGTTGTTTTTCAGCAAGGAAATGTCAATAACACTGAAAAACATCAGCCTGGTGTGCATGGCTCCACAAGAAAGAGGCAGAATTTTGTTCATTAAACATTTTCTTTTTTCTGATAGTGGAAGAAGTTTGAGTTCGTTTACTTTGTGAGACACCTCACAAAGACATGTGGTCTTTTAAAAGCAATGAGTAGAAATTCACACAAGCTTCTCTGATGCTTCAGGCCTTCTAGAATGAACATACCTCCAAGCAACAAAAAGCTCTTCTAAGGATAGTGGTGTTATAATATTTGTGTGAAATAAAATGTTCTTATAAACATAAGTGCAAAACTTTTAAGAAATAGTCATTCAAATAACTGACAATATCATGTAATACTTTCATTTTTATTTTTAACTTGCTACAGTTCAGTTTTCTGGCTTTATAACACTGAGGAGAGGAGGAGAAGATTAAATTCTTTTAATTGAGAATTGTTTATTTTTAACACGTGATATTTCAAATGTTAGTTTGTTTTGTTGAAATTTGCAGACGTTTAGTTCTCAATTCTAGCATAAACAAAAATTCCATTTATGATTTCATATAAAATAGACATCATTTTTGTTTTGTCTTAGCATGAAGCATGGTTATATTATGTTGTTATTATTGTTAACTGCTGCCTAGTCGGTTCTGACCCATAGCAACCCTCTATAGGGTTTCCAAAGAGCAGCTGATGACCTTGAACTGTCAACCTTGCAGTTGAAATGCTTTGCAGTCTGGTGAATTAACCCACAGCGCCACACCCAGACTCCATGATTAGATTAGGTAACATAAAAAACTTTGGAAATGACTTTTTCTCTTTATCTCCAATGTTGAGCATTTAGAACTCCAGCAAATACTCTTTAAATGCAGCAGGCTTTTGAAAACAAACTCTATTTTACCTCAGTTGAAGCTTTTAGAAGTTAAATAATTGAACATATCACTGATGACTACTATGTATCACTGCATATCCCAGGCATGTCATAAAACTATCAATTTAAGATTTTCAAGTTAAGCTTTCTAAACTGTATTTTTAAAAGTATTTTTAAAAGGATCAGAGCACCCACAGACGCCTGACAGAGCCGCAGAGATAGAGGTGTGGACATTCTTTTTTTTTATTATCTTTTCGTTGGTCCCTTGCTGTCTGCATATCTCCATTCTGGTAACTATAGGGGTGCCTGAGCTAGTGCATACTCCAGCCCCACCCTCAGAGGGTTCTACTACACATGTGCATAGATCCCCTCGAAATTTAAAGAGACAGTATCCACTTAAAAACCAAATGGCCGGCAGATACTCAGCCCAAGAGCAGGCCTTGAACTTTACTTGTTTGCTTTTTGTTTGATTTTTTAACACAGGAAAGAGGAGAGGGCTGTAGGGAGGAAAGAGACCTCATATTAGTCTACATATTTTTTTTTTTTAATATTTTTTTTCTTTTTCTGTTTGTTTTTTTTTTCTTACTTCTTCTTCTCTCTTTTCTGTGAATAGAGACTGCAGTATCAGTCTTGTTTTTGTTGTTGCTGTTTTTTAGTCTTTTTTTTTTTTCTTTTGCTGGTATTTTTTAGCTGTTATATGCTCGCCCTTCTGCCTTTGGAGGATTCTTTTCCTCCCTATATTACACAAGAAGACTCAGCAACTGCTACTATACATCCAACCTACAATCACATCCTGTAAAACACCAAAACTCAAGCAAGAACCAATACCAAGTGCCATATAGCAGGGAAACAAACAACACCTGTGAAAGTTACTCTAAGTTAAACAATAAGAAGAGTGAAAAGGGAAGCCCACATCCTGATCACACCTTCCTGGAAGCAATCAGAAAACATAAAAAATACCAAAACACATACTCAATTAAGTATTAAGTCCACAGATAAACATTCAACATGTCCAAGAAGCAAAAGCAGATGACCAT
>NW_006408706.1:3823848-3826431 GCF_000296735.1 Chrysochloris asiatica
GTTATCAGGACTGATTGTGAGGGTCGGAAATGTAAAGGTAGACATTTTATAGCAAGGAGGGGAGTGATTAACTTTTCAGTCTAGGAGCAGAGGTCCCTAGGACCATCAAGGGAGAAGAGCAGAGTGGAACCCTACCCAGAGAAGCAGTGATGCCTGAAATGGAGCCAGAGATGATGACGTGGAGCAATGGAGCAGCTGGAGACTAATCCAGAGAGGCAGAGTGACTGTGTGCTGAAAACCTGGGGGGTATGGGGAAAGGATTGCATGGAGAAAGGATTGCATGGAGGGGATTGTAACCATGGCAATGAGACGATATACGTTAGAATGAATGTAAAACTAAGGTTCTCCCATGTAAACTATCACATAATTCACAATAAAACATTTAAGAAAAAAAAATAAGTAGTCATTAGATTAGTTTAGCTGGATTTCTTACAAAGGAGTACTGCAAAATATATCTAGGGTCAGATTAGGTATATATGTGCAGTATCATGCTAAGGTGTTTAGACTTTAGAGAGATAACTTTCAAAATAGTGAAAAAGAGAAATTTGAGACAGGGTGAGTAATTGGGAGGTTATTATGGAGTGTCAAACATGAGGGTAATGCTGTTGTTATTGTCAAGTGCTGTTGAGTCAGTTCTAACTCATAGGACTTATCCTACAGCACTACACCAGAAGTCCATGAAGGTAATAGCAGGAATGAAATGGAAGCTCTGGGTATGAAGATACTAGGAGGAATGAATCTAAATATTTCAATACATTGGTTGAGGGAAGGAAAAGAGGAAGGAGGAGGGTGTTTACAATGTCTCTATGGTTTAAAGTCTAAGTGACTAACAGATGATAAACATTGACAGAAATAGCAAGGAAAGAACAAACTGTTAGATTTGGATTTTTGAGTTAAGATGTCTTAATTTTGAGATGTTGACAGGCTATCCACAAGAAAAAAAAATATTCTAAGGTTTAGGAATCAGGAGACCAGGCTTTAAAACAACATACAGTAAGACTTAAATGTTTCCCATACAATATATTTGGAGCATATAACATGGCTAAACATTACTTCATCTCACCAAGTCTCAGTTTTGTCATCTGTAAAACAGGTATAAATTATAACCCAATCATAGGTCTATTATGGATTAAATTAAATAATTTGTGTAAAATTCTTCCATGATGTCTTTTTAAGACAGCTGAACATGTGTTTGCCATTTTTGTTCATATAATTGAACAAAATTTGTCTTTAAATTATGGTGTTGTTGAAGAATACCCCATAAACTTCCAGAAGAACAAATAAATCTGGTGGGTTGGAACTGTTAACCTTGTGGTTATCAACGGAGATAATATTGAAGTTGTCAAGGACTTCATTTTTCTTGGATCAACCACCAACACTCATAGAAGCTGCAGTCAAGAAATCAAAAGATGTATTGCATTAGGCAAATCTGCTGCATAAGACCTTTTTAAAGTGTTGAAGATAAAACAGCTTAAGGACTAAGATGCACCTGATGCAAAACTGTTTATCCCATAACACCACAGCAGAACTCCACTGTTGCTAGTAGACAGATTGTTAGTGTTGGGGGTTCTTAATCAGCTCCAACTCACAGTGACCCAATGCACAGCATAAACTACTGCCCAGTCATGTTGTTGTTACGTGTCATCAAGTTAGTACTTACTCATAGTGACCCTATGCAAAACAGAACGAAATGTTGCCTGGTCCTGGGCCAACCTCACAGTTGTTGCCACGCTCAAGCCCATTAATGCTGCCACTTTGCCAATCCATTTTTTAATTGGATTATTTGTCTTTTCCTTTACTTGTAGAGGTGTTGTAGACATGTTGTAGGTTCCTATATATTTTGGAAATTAATCCTTTGTCTGATGTGTCATTGCAAAAGATTTTTTGTCCCATTCTGTGGGCTCCCTTTTTACTCTTTTGATGAAGTCTTTTGATGCACATAAGTTTTTAATTTTTAGTATGTCCCATTGGTCTATTTTGTCTACTCTGTATAATTTTTAAAATGTTTGGTAGTTTGTGTATGCCCTATATTAGAGCTCTCACATTTGTCCCTATTTTTTCATTGATGGCCTTTGTAATTCTGGAATTCACATTTAGGTCTTTATTCCATGCTGAGTTGGTTTTTGTATAAGATGTGAGGTAAAGGACTTGTTTCAGTCTTTTGTATATCACTTTCTAATTCTGCCAGCAACATCTGCTGAAGAGACAATCTCCTCCCCCATGCAATATATTTAGGGACTTTGTCGAAAATCAGTTGGCTGTATGTGGATGGGGTAATATCTGGATTCTCAATTCTGTTCCATTCATGAATGTATATTTCATTGTACAATACCAAGCTCTTTTGACCACTGTAGCCATTTAGTAAATTTTGAAGCCAGAGAATGAGAGGCTTTCCACCTTGTTCTTGTTCTTAAGTAGTCCTTTGCTTATACTGGGTCTCTTTCCTTTCCATATAAAATTTGTAATAGTTTTCCCCATCTCTTTGAAGAATGTCA
Organism: Chrysochloris asiatica; assembly: GCF_000296735.1. Lineage (NCBI taxonomy): Eukaryota > Metazoa > Chordata > Mammalia > Afrosoricida > Chrysochloridae > Chrysochloris > Chrysochloris asiatica. Next base: position 3,826,344 of record NW_006408706.1, read on the forward strand.
TTGGAATCTGGATTGGGATTGCATTATATGTATAAATTGCTTTGAGCAGTATTGACATTTTCACAATGTTAAGTCTTCCTATCCAGGA
>NW_006408706.1:3826766-3856872 GCF_000296735.1 Chrysochloris asiatica
TTTTTTGCCTTAAAGTTTATTTTATCTGAGATTAGTATTACCTATCCTGCTTTTTTAAAATTGCTGTTAGCCTGGTATACATTTTTTTCCATCCTTTAACTTTTACTCTGTTTTTTGTCTTTGTGTGTAAGATGTGTCTCTTGCAGGCAGCATATTGTAGGGTCTTGTTTTCTTATCCATTCAGCCACTCTCTGTCTCTTCACTGGTGCATTTAATCCATTGATATTCAGTGTAATCGTCGATAGGTATGGATTAACTGCAGTCATTATGTTACTTTTTTGTGATGCTGTTTGTTCCTTTGTTCTACATGCCTTTTTGTGCTAAGTTCATGTTTTTTTGTGCTATTTCTTGTCGATTTCTTCTTAGTTTTAATGTTTCCTTGTTCTGATTGGGTTTTCATTTTCATGGTAAATTGTGAATTATTAATTTTCTTTAGGGTTACCCTAGGACTCCAGGTTTGGCGCTGGGGGTTAATGCGCCAGACTGTAAAGCTGTTTGAACTGCAAGTTCAAGCTCACCAGTTGCTCCTCGGAAATGCTATACAGGGTCACTATGGGTAGTTCCTGACTCAACAGTACTTAACAACAACATAGTCTGTTTAGCTTTCCCTTAGTTTAAGACAGTCTTTTGTATCCTGCAATCTACTCAAACTCCTCACCACCTGGATCTCTGTTCTTATATTTTTCCCTTCTTTGACATTGTTTATATTTTGATCCTTGGTTGGCCTCACAAGTCCTCTGAATTCATTGCTCTAATTTTGTTCTGTTCTGAACTCTGCTATTTGTCAACTGATTTCCAGGTCATGTGGCCACTTCTGTTGATCTCTGGTTGTTGTCTGTTCTTGCTGGTTTTCATTCCAAAGAACTCCCTTTAGGATATTTTGAGGCACTGGATTGATTTTGACGAAATATCTTAACTTCTGTTTATCCTGGAATGTTTTGATTTCACCATCGTATTTGATTGACAGTTTTGCTGCATAGATGATTCTTGGTTAGCAGGTTTTTTCTTTCAGGGTTTTATACATGTCTCCTCATTTCCTTCTTGCCTTCATGGTTTCTGCTGATAAGTCAGAGCTTAATCAGATTTGCTTGCCTTTGTAGGTAACACTTCTCTTTTCCTGGGTTGTTTTAGGATTCTCTCCTTGTCTTTGTTTTTGGAAAGCTTGATTATGATATGCCTCCGTGATTTTCTTTTGGGGTCTATTCTTCATGGAGTTCATTCAGCTTCTTAAAAGTTTATCTCCTCATCCTTCAAGATGTTAGGGAAATTTTCTTCCAGTAGTTCCTCCACTATCTCCTCTGTAAACTTCTGTGATTCTTCCTGTTCTGGAATGCCAGTAATTCTTACATTATTGCTCTTCATGTTATTCAACATGAATCTTAGACTCTCTTCAGATTTTTTTTAATCCTTTTATCTGCTTGTTCTTTTCTCTTAGCAGCTCACTGGTTCTGGCTCTCGTCTCTTCAATTCTCCCCCTTTGACCTTTCAATGTATTGTCCATTTCTGATATTTTATTATTGATCATCTGGACCTCTTTTCAGGTTTTGAATTGTTTCCAATGCTATATCTATCTTGTTTGATTGCTCCTGTAGCACTTTCCTGACTTCTTCTTTATTTTTCTCCACCCCTTTTTAGAGCATTTGAATTTGTTTCTGTATCATTCTTCTGAATTCCTTCTCAGCCAGATCCGGAGCCTGCTCTTCTATGAAAAGTCGGTGTCTGCTTCCAGCTCATTTGTCTCTGTCACTTTTTTCTTTTTTTGGTCATGTGTTGAAATCTTTAATTGTGTTTTCTTAGTCATTTTCAGCAGTTATGCTTTTTTTTTTTATGTTTTATTGTGAATTATATTGTAGTTTACATAAGAGAACTTTAGTTTTACATTCATCCCATCGTATATCATCTCATTGCCATGGTTCCAATCCCCTCAATGCATCATCACAGTTACACTTTTAATGCTTAAATGGATGTATGTTGCTTTGTTGTTAAGATTGCTGAGCATCTCCTGGTGGATATGATCTGGATATAGGTATCCCTTTTCTCATGTAATGCCTAGCAGCTGGTTTTAGCTTTTTTCCAGATAGTGGGATATTACAGAGTATGCTTGTATCTTGGCTATATGCGCACAGCTGCTGTTTCGCCTTGGGTAAGGTAGGGGGAGAAAGCTCCAACCCCTGGTAGAAGTGTGAGGCCAAAGGTACCAAAGACAGAAGCAATATAAAAACAGAGACAGAAACCACCAATCAAAAACAAAAAATAAAATTGTGATTGACACTATCCACTGACTTTGCTGTGCAGGCAATGATAAAGGGTCCTGCCCAGGTCAGCTTTGGGGTTGGTTCCCTGGGTCAGAATGTCATAAGAAGCAGCCTGTGGGTTTCCTCTCTGTGCTGTTGGAAAACTGTGCGTGCAATGCTGGCCGCTTTTGGGGTGTGTGCTCCCACCCACCTGAAGGTGTCTGGGCTGTGCAGTGAGGGCACAACTGGGGTGAAGAGAAGAGATACATGAAAAATGAAAAGCGATAGATGAAAACTCAGTCATACCTCTCCCTCCAGACATGCAGCTCTGTGGCTTCTAGAACTGGGTCACTGCCTCCACTTGGCTGTATTTGTAAGGTTTTTAATGGGTAAACATTCAGAAGTTGTCTTTGTCTTCTTCCTAGTCTGTGTTAGTCAAGAAATGAGATGACATATTGTCTTAAGCAAATGTGCTGCACAAGTCCTCTTTAAAGTATTAAAGAGCAAAGGTGTCACTTTGAGGACTAAAGTGTGCCTGACTCAAGACTTGGTATTTTCAATTACCTCATATGCATGTTAAAGTTGGACAATGAATAAGACATATTTTTAAAGAATTGATGTATTTGAATTATGGTGTTGATGAAAAATATTGAGAATACTGTTAACTGTCAGAAGAACAAACAAATCTGTGTTGAAAGGAGTACAGCCAGAATGCTCCTTAGAAATGAGGGTGGTAAGAAATTGTCTCTTCTACTTTGTACATGTCAGGAAAGACCCGTCTCTGGAGAAGATTAACATGTTTGGTATAGTTTAAGGATCAGTGAAAAAGAGGAAGACCCTCAACAAAATGTACTAAAACAGAGACAACAACATAAGAACAATTGCGAGGGTGGTTCGGGACTAGGCAGTGTTTTGTTCTGTTGTGTACTGGGTTACTCTGAGTCAGCACTGATGTGGTGGCACCTAACAACAACAAGATCATTATATATTCATGAACCATCTTATTAGTTAGTTATGAGAAGAAGTATTGTAATTCCTTTTTTAATTGTAAGGAAACTGAACTTTCAGAATGTTCCCCAGTGAATAAGTAAAAAGGGCTGGAGCTTGAATTTAACACTAAGCTCAAGAATATGCATCAAGACACACACTGGACCACTTTCTTCTCTATTTACCTTCTCCTTTCTTCTTTAAAATCTTTTCCTGTCTTTTCATTTAAAAAAAAGTATATATTTCTTTCTTTTTCTTACATCAATTCTTTAATTCCCACACTTCATTTTATGCTTTAGAAATGTTTTTAGTTGCTACTTTGTACAAATAAGCATTGTAGTCCAGAGATGTGATTCCAGGTTCTATTTTTTTTTTTTTAATTAAGGTGAAAAAAGAAATGCAGAACTCTATATATGCTTGATTTTGTCTCTGATGAAAGAAAAGAAAAGACAGACACAGAGAGAGAGAGAGAGAGAGAAATCCATGATTAGAGGTTTAGTAAAAGCACTAGGTAGTCTTGGTTGTCATGGAGACCACCACAGCCACTGCTTTATATGCAGATAATGTGCAGGAAGGGTAGGCAGGGAGATTAGATATAGATGTGTTTCACAAATGGTGGAATGGAAGAAATAAAAAAGCTCCTTGCCTTGGGCATTAAGGATAGCTAACATAGGCTGCTGCAAAAAGAAAACTAAAATCAGAGGTTGAGATAGGGGCCATTCCTGGAGATTTAGAAAGACCATACTGACCAGTGTGCAATCATTATTAGTGTTGCTGTTTAGTGCTGTGGAGCCAGTTCAGACTCATAGCAACCCTGTGTATGGTTTCCAAGGAGTGACTGGAAGATTTGAACCACCTACCTTATGTTCAAACTGACCGTGTAGTTCAGTGCTTATCCTTTAGCACCACACCAGGACTTCAAAACATTCTCTCTTTTTAAGTGATCACTAAAATAGGCTTGTTTTTAAGTGCCATTGAGTAGGTTCCAACCCATAGCAACCCAGGATAGGGTTTCCAAAGTGTGACTGGTAAGTTTGAACTGCCGACTTTATAGTTCAAATCGTCCTTGCAGTCCTACATTTATCCTACAGTGCTGCACTAGGACTCCACTTAATGTTATTGTTGTTGTTATTTGCCATAGAGTTGGTTCCGACTCATAGCGACCGTGTACAGGGTTTCCGAGGCTGTAAATCTTTACGGGAGCAGAAAGCCTCATCTTTCTCCCATGGAACGGCTTGTGGTTTCGAACTGCTGATCTTGCGGTTCGCAGCCCGATTCGTAACCACTACGCTACCAGAGTTCCTTTTGTTGTTAAGTGCTGTCAAGTCAGTTTCAACTCATTTCAACATTGTATAGAATTTCTAAGAACGACTGGTGTGTTTGAACCACCGACTTTGTAGTTAGTAGCCTAGTGCTTATTCTACATTGCCACACCAGGACTCTAGTAGTTATTACTGCTGTTCATCAAATATTTCTGGCTAGAGGGATACACTCTTGGCTCCTTTTGGGGTGGGAGGAGCTAGATGACTAGTTCTGGCCAATGAACTAATAGCAAAAGTGACATGTTTCATTTCCAGGCCTAGAATTTCACTCCTGATATGAGACCCTTCTAAACTTTATTTGCTTCTGAGTTCAGTGATCTAAGAATTGGTAGTGTCCATTAGCATGGGTTCCTGAATAACTGCAACGAGGTCAGCCTTCTTGTTAATTCATACGGAACACGCAGTTCAAGCAAGGAATGAGTCTTTATTATTTCAAACTACTGAGATTTTTACTTAATTTATTTTTTACCTTAGTGTTATTTTCTTATTGCTCTGATTAATATAGCTAATGAATGATAAGGATAAAATGGCAGGCTGGATGTGAATTTTTCCAGTTATGTATTACTGTATAATAAATCATCCCAAAACTTAGAGTCATGTAATAATATTTTGTTATGCTCCTGTGCTCTATGGGTCAAAAATTTGGAAAGGCCACAGTGAAGTTGGCCCTTCTTTGACCCACAGTGGCTAGTACCTTGGCTGAGATGACTAGATTGGTTGAGAGTTGAAACGATCTAGTGGCTTCTTCATTCACATAGCTGACACTTAGGATAAGATAGTCAAAAAACAGGCTCAGCTGAACATGTCAACCAAAGCACCTACAAGTGGCCTCTCAATGTGATGAGATGTTCATTGCAGTGCCTAGGATTTGAGAGGAATTATCCTGAGATCTAGTATTCCAAAATGCCCATGTTGAGGTGTGCATGAATAATTTATTTTATAAAAATCAACACAAGGGTTGATTTTTTGCAGTCCAGGAGCGGAGGACTCTGGGACCATCAAGGGAAGCAGTGATGCCACAGATGGAGGCAGAGACGATGATGTGGAGAGATGAAGCAGCTGGGGACTCTCCATTAGGCTATGTGCTGACAGTCAGGTGGCAAGCTTGCGAAGTGTATCCTTTGGCTGTTTGATGACAAATGGAGGGGATTGTAATCATTATAATGAAATGAAATACGATAGGATGAATATAAAGCTGATGTTCTCCCATGTTCAATTCACAATAAAAACTTTAAAAAAAGAGAGAGACTAGAGAAACCCAAGACTATAGCCCTTAACCACCCTTCAGCTCTGGAAATGGAATCACCCTGATGGCCCAACTTTAACCAAGCTGGAGATAGGTATATAGTGGGAACACCACTAGTAAGGTGTGTTGTTGTGAAGTGTTGTCGAGTCAATTCCGACCCATAGCGACCCGGTATAGGGTTTCTAAGGAGCAGCTGGTGAGCTTGAACCACTGACCTTGCAGTTCAAACAGCCTTTGCAGTCTGGCGCATTAACCCTCAGTGCCATACTCACCATGAAATGGTCAATCATTAAAAATCAAAAGGACAACATTTACCTTAGAACAAAGTTGAGAAAGGATGGGAAGGAGGGTAGAATGGAAATAGAAACTTCAAGGAGGAAGCAGGATAATGTTGTTGCATGGAGGGGATTGCAATCATTTAGGTGAAACAAAGTGTGTGATTAATGAATGTAAAGCTGATGATATCTTCTGTAACTTTTACGTGATTCACAATAAAACATTAGGAAAAAAAAAAAAAAAAAAGGGCTAGGCACCGTGGCTAATGGCTAATGGAGAATAAGTACAAGATGGGGCTGTGTTTAATCGAGTGGCTCCCAGCTTAATCCAATTCAGTTTACTGAACATCAGAATCATATGGAGGGTTTGTTAAAGTACAGATTGCTGAATCAGAATTTCTGACTCAATAAATCTCAATGGGGTTGAGGAGGGCGGGGTGGGGTGGGGCAGAGAATTTGCATGTCTAATAAATCTCCGCATCACAGTATACTGACATTACTTATCAGGGGACCACACTTTAAAGCTATGAATTTAGATCTTGCTGTACCTTTGATTGTAATCAATGCAGATGATGTAATAGGTGATATCTTCAATTTGGGTCAGATTCTGCCATGAAGCCAAAATCCACATGCTTTCATGATACTATGTACACAGAAATGTTATATGTATGTAAAAATACTATGACTCAGAAATGTTCCACACAACTTTTTAGTTCCATTCACTTAAGGCTCTCAGATCTATGTGCAAGAAAGAAGGCTTCCAGTGGGGCAGCTGGTCAGGACCCTGAGCGTGTATGTTGACCCTCATCACCTCTTCCCCTCCATTAGCACAGTTGATTGGGAGTTGATTCTACTTTGTGAAAGTGAGAATAAAGACCTTACTAAAAGCCAGAATTTCAACAGAAATAGAAATGTCACGTTTAATGTTTCCTCCTGGTGTTGGCACACATCTCTCATGTTTTATTTTTAATTGGTATTCACTGTTACACTTTAAAAAAATTATTTATTGCACAAACAACATCATAATAGCTTTAACAAGAATACAAGTGGAAGAAGAAAATTGTCCCACAATACCACCACATCAGCAAATCATTGCTTCTGTTGTTGCTGTTTAGTGCTGTGGAGTTGGTTCTGACCCATAGCGACCCTGCACAGGTTTTCAGAGGTTTGTAAATCTTTACAGGAACAGAAGGCCTCCTCTTTCTCCCACAAACAACTGGTAGTTTCGAATTGCTCACGTTGAGATTACCAGCCTGAATCATAACCGCTATGCTACCAGAGTTCTTTTCTGTTTTTGTACTTCCTCCCAATTATTCTCCATATGTACTCATCATTTTTTACTTCGTTGTAATCATAGCATGGATAAAATTTTATTTTCTGCTTTTTCCAATTAACATCATAACTATGTGTAATGAATAAAGATAGTCATATTAAATAGAGCAAGAAATAAAATTTGTTGTTAGAATGCTACCTTAAGAAAAAAAAAAAAATCAACACAAGGCTGGTCCCTGTGAGTTAAAGATTGAAACTATCCCAACTGTTTGAATTTTCCAATATGTTATGCCCCTCCATAGTTCTTGATGTCAATAACCACTCCTTCCTTCCCTCAATTCCCAGGGTTCTGCAACATGCTGCAATGTTTCACATAACTCACAATTGTAGAAAAAAAAAAATGGGTCAAGCAATTGTGGAAGCTGGCAAGTCTCAAATCTGTACTTCAGAGATCAATATGGAAGAATCTCCTCACCTACGTAGTCTCAGGAGTTGAGAAACCCTAGTCAGCAAATCAGATGACAGCTCTTGATACACAAGGCTGTGGGAGCAGGTGAATCAGATCAGGTGATGAGTTGTGTCTCCCACGAACTGGATGTCTGATGTCATGAGCCAGATGCAAGATCCCAGGCAAGAAAGCAAGCTTTTCCAAAGCAGTTTTACATATTGGAGTCAAACCATGCTGCCAAGGGAAACTAGAGTGGGTGACTTGAGTCACACCTGCTACTAAAGTGGGAGCATTCTTAATAAGTAGATCCACTGTAATCTTTAATCCTTAGCATTCACCTTAATCTGTACTCTGTAATATAACACTCATTTCAAAAGCGGTCCATAATCACAGGCATGTTGTTGTTGTGAAGCTCCATTGAGTCACTTCCAATTCATAGTCATTTTGTATAGGGTTTCCAAGGAGCAGCTGGTGAGTTTGAACTGTTGACTTTGTGGTTCAAACCAACCTTTGGATCCAGTGCTTTATCCCATAATACTACACCAGAACTCCAATCACAGGCAGAGAGCCTAGGATTTACAATATAGCACACAATGGAGAAATATGGCTAGAAGGACCATAATAAAGAATGAGCTGTCCTGCAAGGCTTCTTGACATTTTATGACAAAGAATATTGGCTTTAAGAGCCCTGGGTGCCGTGGTTAAGTACTAGACAGCCAACTGAAAAGGTCAGTGGTTCACACCTTAGCAGCTACACAGAAAGATGTGGCAGTATACTTCCTTAAAGATTGTTGCTATTGTTGTTGTTAACTGCTGTCAAGTCAGTTCTGACTCACAGTTACCCTGTATAGGATTTCCAAGGAACAGCTAGTGGCTTTGGATGCCAACCTTGTGGTTCACAGTCCAATGCTGATCCTACAGTGCCACACCAGAAGATCCTTAATGATTACAATCTTGAAAACATGTGGGGCAGTTCTACTCTGTCCTGGTGGTAGTGTACTGCCATCCAGTCTGCTGTAACTCATAGCAACCTTGTGTAGGGTTTTTGATGCTGTAAATCTTTATGGGAACAGAACGCTGTATCTTTCTCCCAAGGAGTGGCAGGTAGATTGAAACTGCTGACCATGAGATTAGCATCCTAATGCATAACCATTATGTTACCATGGCTCTCACTCTGTCCTGTAGGGGCTCTGTGAGTTGGATTTGCCTCAATGGCAAGGAGTTGGGATTTTTGGTTTTGTATCAATTCTGCATGATGTGGATCTGTAGGATAAGCACTGAAGTGCCAACCACAAGGTCGGCAATTCAAACCCACCAGCTATTCATTGGAAATCCTACACAGAGTTACCATGAGTCAGAATTGACTCAATGGACCTTAACAATAGCAACAACATCAGTTCTGCCACATTGTATTGTTGTTGTTAGGTGATGTTGAGTCAGTACCAACTCATGGCAACCTCATGCACAACAGAAGGAAACCCTGCCTAGTCCTACGCCAACCTCACAATTGTTGCTATGCTTGAGTCCATTGCTGCTGCCTCTGTGCCTATCTATCTTGGTGGGGATCCTCCTCTTTTTTGCTGACCCTCCACTTACCAAGCATGATGTCCTCCCCCAGAGCCTGGTCCCTTCTGATAAAATGTCTGAAGTATGAGACATGAAGTCTGGCCGTCCTGGCTTCTAAGGAGCATTCTGTGTGTATTTCTTCCAACACAGGTTTGTTTGTTCTTCTGGAAGTTCATGGTACTTTTAATACTTTCCTTCAACACCATAACTCAAATGTATTAATTCTTCTACAGTCTTCCTTATTCATTCTTCAACTTTCACATGCCTAGGGGGCTATTTAAAATACCTTGGCTTGGGCATATCTTAGTCCTCAAACTGACATTTTAGCTCTTGAGCACTTTAAAGAGGTCTTGTGCAGATTTGCCTGATGTAATTTGTCATTTGATCTCTTGATTGTTGTTTCCATGAGTGTTTATGGTTGCTCCAAGCAAAATGAAATCTTCGACAACTTCAATCTTTTCTCCATTTATCTTTATGCTATATTAGTCTGGTGATGAGAATTTTTATATTCTTTAAGCTGAGGTACTATGCATACTGAAGGCTGTGGTCTTTGATCTTCATAAATAAGTATTGCAAATCCTGTTCCCTTTCAGCAAGCAAGGTTGTATTATCTGCATATCGCAGTTTGTTAATAAGTCTTCTACCAATCCTGATGCCATGTTCTTCTTTATATAATTCAGCTCCTTGGATTATTTGCTCAGCATACAGACTGAATAAGTATGGTGAAAGAATACAACCCTGGTGCACATCTTTCCTGATTTTAATCCATTCACTATCCCTTTGTTCTCTGAACAACTACCTTTTGGTCTATATCCAGGTTCCTCATGAGCACTATTAAGTGTTCCAGAATACTCTTGTTCCTCAATGTTGTCCATAGTTTGTCATGACCCACACAATCAAAATTCTTTGTGTAGTTAATAAAGCACAAGTACACATATTTCTGGTATTCTCTTCTTTTAGCCCAGATCCATCTTACATCAGCAGCATTGTGTTTGGTATAAGAATATTATAAGATCAACTGGGATTCCAGTGGAGTTATGGTTGGAATTTATTTCTTAATGAAGGAGTATCAAATAATTTTCAGCAGAGAAAAGTTTGCATACTCATGGAAGGAAATCATCATGTAATGTGGCCAAATCATAATTCATTTGCTAAAAGTTTCTACCTCTGTATCGGAGCCAGAATCTTACAAAAACTTTTCACATGTCTTATCTCACATGATCCTTCCAGTAATCTCAGGATGGAATAAGGGGCTGTTATTATTTCTAAAATACCAAAGAGTAAGAGAAATTATGAGAGTGACCTAAACTAACTAAATACTATAGCAGTTAGAGAATAGTTAAATGGACATTTAAACTTATCCTAATAGTTTGATCCACACCCTATTACTTAATCTGAATTGAACAAATAATATTGGACATAAGAAATAACATTGAAAAATATAAAATTGTTCTTACAGTTATAAGACACTCTTACAATTATAAGACACCCTAAAAGGGTGCCTCAAAAAGTTTGTAAATGGAAATTGGAATTACAAGGCAATGGAATTTTTTACCTTGAACTTTTTGAAGCTCCCTTGTACAAGTAAAATATCTTAGTAACCTAGGGAGGAAGCTAAAGTTGGAAACAAAGAACAGGACACAAAACAAAATGGCATAGGGGCTAATGATAAGAACCAAGTGATCCAGATGTGTAGAGGAAGAGACGCTTAATTGAAAATATGAAGAAGTAGCTTAAATAGTAGTATTTAAGTAGCTTAAAAAGTAGTATTTATGCTACTTCCTCATATTTTGAATTAAAGAATGAGAAATATTTAAAGGTTTAAAGAATTAGAAATATTTATATTTGTCGAAAATGTGTGCCAAGCATCCTATCATAGTTATCTAGTGCTGCCATAACAGAAATACACAAGTGGATGGTTTTAACTAACACAAATGTATTATCTAACATTTTAGAAGTCTGGAATCCAAATTCAGGGCATTGGTTATAGGGGAAAGTTTTCATAAATCAATGGTTTTGCGCATACTGAATGTTGCTTTCATTGGTCACAAACTGCTTTTCTTTCTGGCAGAGATTTTATTGAGTCATTTAAACTCTTCAAATAGGATATACCAGGATTTAATAATAATTCAAGTGGTCTAGAAATATTCACAAAAGCTTCTAAAATAGCAAGAAACAAATCTGATTGAGGGAACAAGTCTGAGAATTACCAGCTAATTTTGTAGAATTACTCTTAGCATGGACTAACTCTAAAAGTACATTGAGAAAACAAAGCACCTTCTTTCTAGGCTAATCTTCAAATTGTTTTCCTCCTTTCAATTCGTAGCTCCCTAGCAATACCACTACCTCACTCCTTGCTCCTGCTCTTTTCTCCTTCCTCAAATTGCTAAAAATCCATTATCTATCGGGTTGTTTCCTGCCATCCACTATTAAATGTCCTTCTGGATTCAACAACAGGGGATAAAAGGTTTGCACTTACAGTAGAATATTATCTCACCAGGATTTTGCGACATAATTTTTCATGCCCACTAGGAGACAGTGAGCATGAAATGATTAAATAGAAATGACTTTGAACTACTGTTGCTAAGAGTATTTAATGCATTATACTGCAAGCATAACGGCACTGGGCATATGGATCTGATTTAATTTAATAATCTGAACAGGAAGTTCCTTTCTTGCCTAAAATCATTTAAACTCTTGTGAAATCCTCACAGTCTGGAGAAAAACATTGGCCTTTCAGAAAGAGCAACGTTTAAAGTAGAAGACATTGATCCTGGCCCAAAAAACAAAGCATCACACCACACTGTCAGCATGTTAGAGCACATCAGATGAGAAGAAAACTTTCTGTAGAAATCAGCTGATTGCAAAGAAATCAATTCGTATAGTAATTGACACACAATAGGAGTTAAATATCTTGTGAGTTAAAGAAATATCAATAACTGAAGACTGTGTTTTGGGAAAGTGCATATGCATAATTAAAACAAAACAAGCCTAAGCTAGTTGTCATCAAGGCAGTTTCAACTCATGAAAACCCCTTGTGTGTCAGAGCAGAATTGTGCACCATAAAGTTGATTTTTCAGAAGTAGATTGACAAGTCTTTCTGCTTAGATACCTCTGTGTAAACTCAAACAATAGCTGCTGAGTGCTTACTATTTGCACTCCCTAGGGATATCAAGCATAATTAAAAACTATTAATAAGAATCCTAGAAGAAGGAGTACCCAGGCCCAATTTAATTGGACAGTGGATCACAGGGGACATAAAGAAATAAAATGCCGTCTAGTAATGATAGCTAAAGAATTCATCAAGTCCTTTAGGGAAATGTATAATTTATCTTTTGTGTATAATATATGTAAGGTTGTACCATAAACTTGGTGTATTTCTCACTATAAAGTACGGCTTCAGTTAATTTTAATATACGGGTTTTTTTTCCATTTACATAAAATTCACAATAAAATACAAGCTAGGTTACATGAAGAAAAATGTGGCATCAGGATTGGATGAAGACTCATTAACAATCTGCAATATGCAGCTGATACAACCTTGCTTGCTGAAAGTGAAGAGAACTTAAAATACTGATGAACTTCAACGAGCACAGCCTTTGGTATGGATTGCATCTCAATGTAAAGAAAACAAAAATTCTCACCACTGGACCAATAAACAACATTCTTATCAATGGAGAAAAGATTGAATGAACTATCAACACTCTCGGATGCAGCAGTCAAGAAATCAAATGACATATTTCATTAGGCAAATCTGCTCCACAAAACCTTTTTAAAGTGTTGAAGAGCAAAGATATCAGCTTGAGGACTAAGGTGTGCCTGACCCAAGCCATGATATTGTCAGTAACCTTATATGCATGCAAAAGCTTGACAGTGAATAAGGAGGACTGTAGAACAATAGAAGAATTGATACATTTGAGTTATGGTGTTGGAGGAGAATATTGAAGGTTCCACGGGCTGCCAAAAGAACTAACAGATCTGTGTTGGAAGAAGGGCAACCAGAGTGCTCCTTAGAGGCAAGGATGGCCAAGCTTTGTCTCTCATATTTCGGATATATGTTCAGGGGGGACCAATCACTGGAGAAGGATATCATGCTTTGTAAGGTAGAGGGTCAGAGAAAAAGAGGAAGACCCCCAGCCTGATGGATTGGCAATATGACAGCATCAATGGACTCAAGCATGGCAACAATTGTGAGTTTGGCCCAGGGCCAGGCAGTGTTTCGTTTTAATGTACATAGGGTCACTATGAGTTGGTACTGACTCAATGGCACCTAACAACAACAACAAGAAGAATCTGCATTGCTAAATACAGATTCCTAAATGGGGTGACACGGATTAGCAATTGCTGTTAAGAGTATGCAAAACCAAGAGACAGGTAAACAAAGAAGTGGGTTATTATAAATTATACTACGTATTACGCTTGGTCATTTAAAATGAGAGAAACTGAATGATTTTACCTATGGAAGACAAAGAACCACTATGCTGGCATAAGATTCTCTGGCTCTAAGGGTAAGGCTGTTTCCATTATTAATTGATGCGTCAAGATTTAGGAAACACCTCATGTACTATCCTTGAGAATGTAAGGCATTACTCACAGTAATTATTCTGTTGAGAAGAAACAGAATTCCTCCATTTACTCAAAGATTCTTTTTAGCTTTGGACATTAGCCCCTTCTGATCTTTAATTAGAACATAAATACAACACTATTTTAAAAAAATGTACTTGCACACTTACATAGAGAGCTAGACGAGTTTACAAATGGTGTTGCTGGAAATAGCAATTTTTCACTTTTAATATCTAAGGGAAAATTGCATTTAGCATCTTCCAGCATTTTTAGAACTTTCTTGTCTAGCTATACATAAAGTACTTTTTGGAAAGTATAGTTGGAAATTACATTCAGTAAAAGTACTAAAGATGGTGATGAATGTTATGTATTTATCTCTAAAAGGTCATTTTGGTCTAGAAGAGAGTCTTAGCTTATGATTACCAAATATGCCAAATTACAACTACAAGCATGAATAGTCAACTTTTGCTCCATCTTAAGAGTTATGATTTTGGCAAAATGCATAATTTTTAGGGACTCTCAGGATCTAAGAGAAAATAATTCCTTAGAACTGCAGACATTAATAATGTCTAGTTGGAAAGATATTTGCAGCAATTAGCATTTTTAGAATTGGCTTTGGCTTAAATGTTTCTAAACTGTTCTCATAAAAGAAACAAATATATCAAATATTCGAAGCAATATTTTATGTCAAAACGTCTAGCATGAAGGAGATGATAGAGACTAAAATATTTTATTAACTACACAAAAGTAAATACACAAATCACCTGAGGTTCTATAGATGCTCTCTTTCATCCTTGTTGTTATTGTTGTTAGGTGCTGTTCAGTTGGCTCCAACTCATAGAGACGCTATGCACAACATAGCTAAATGATGCCCAATCTCGAGTCATCCTCACAATTGCTACCCTTGAGTCCACTGCTGCCAACACGCCACTGTGACACTCCATCTTGTTGAGGTTTTCCTCACTTTTGTTGGCCTTCAACTTTACCAAGCATGATGTCCTTCTCTAGGACCTAGTCCCTCCTCATAATATGTCCAAAGTATGAGAGATAAAGTCTTGCCATGCAGCCTTCTAAGGTGTATTCTGGTTGTACTTTTAAGACAGATTTGTTTGTTCTTCTGTCAGTCCATTCTACTGTCAACATTCTTCTCCAACACCATAACAAAGATGTGTCAATTCTTCTACAGTCTTCCTTATTCATTGGCCAACTTTCACATGCATGTGAGGCAATTGAAAATACAATGGCTTGAGTCAGACATACCTTAGTCCTCATATCTTTGCTGTTAACACGTACACAGGTCTTGTGCAGCCGCTTTGCCTAGTGCAATACATTGTTTGATTCCTTGGCTGCTTTCATGTGTGTTAATAGTGGATCCAAGCTTTCATCTTTGGCAGATCCTAACTTTATACAAGTATCTTTAATATTATTAAATCAACCATTTATTCTTTTCTACTTAAGTGCATGGAGATCATTTGGTAAATAGTTTTAAAGTCATTTCTTCTCACTTGAGCCAAATTCTTGACAAGCTGCTCTTATAATAGTCCCAAGAGCAACAAAAAAATGTGTGTTCTTTTTTAAAGGCAATTGATTCATTAGCAATGGAACTGACATGGCCAGTTCAAAGCATGAATGAGTCAGCCCTAAGTAAAATGGACACAACCAGATTATCTTGTTGAATTCACATGTCTAATTCAGAACACAATATAATGACTTAAGGAAAAAACATTTCAGCACATTAAACAATACTGTTGGTTTCCTATTTGGCTTAGGAATAGGCTCATTTAAGAACAAATATGTATATGCACATCAAAGAAACTCAGTAAGATTATATAATGAAAATTAAAAAGTAGTTTTAGGACATGAAATATGTTGCAGTCATGTATTTATACTGTTAAATAGATTTTATTCTAAGTCTTTCAGACTTCTTGTTTTATTAAAGCATCCAAGCAATGTTACTATTGTTTTTAGTTGCCATCGAGGTGGTTCCTGCCCATAGTGATACTATGTACAACAGACTGAAACACTGCCTAGTCCAGTGCCATCATCACAATGGCTGTTATGCTTGAGACTATTGATGCTGCCACTGTGTCAATGTAACTCATTGGAAGTATACCTATTTTTCACTGTTCCTCCACTTTACCAAGTATAATGTCCTTCTCCAGGGACTTGTCCCTCCTGAAAATATGTCCAAAGTATGAGAGACAAAGTCCACCCTTTGTGACTTTTAAGTAGCATTCTGTTGTACTTCTTTCAACACATGTTTGTTTTATTTTTCTGGCAGACCATAGTACTTTTAATGTTTTTCTCCCATACCATAGCTCACACGCATCAATTCTTCCATGGTCTTCCTTATTCACTGTCCAACTTTCACATGCATATGTGGTTATTGAAAACACTATGGCTTCAGTCAGTGCACTTTAGTCCTCACACTGACATATTTGCTTATGAACACTTTAAAGAGGTCTTGTGCAACAGATTTGCATAATGCAATGCATCCTATGATTTCTTGACTGTTGCTCCCATGAATGTTGATAAAGGATTCGATCAATAAGAAGTCTTTGACAGCTTCAGTCTTTTCTCCGTTTATCATAATGTTACTTATTGGCCAAGGGTGAGGATTTTTGTTTTCTTTACATTGAGGTACAAACTATATTGAAGACTGTTCATTGATCTTAATCAGTAAGTATTTTAAGTCTTTGTTTTCAGCAAGAAAGTTTGTATCCTTTGCATATCACAGGTTGTTAGTGAGACTCCCTTCAATCCTGATGCCATGTTCTTCTTCATATAATCCAGTTTCTTGGATTATTTGCTCAGCATACAGGTTAAATAGTATGGTAAAAGAATGCAATACTGGCACAAACACATTTCCTGATTTTAAACCATTCAGTGTCCCCTTGTTCTGTTGGAATGACTGCCTCAATGGTCTACGTACAGGTTCTTCACATGCACAATTAAGTGTTAAGTGATACTAATTCTCTGCAATATTATACAGCTTGTCATTATCCACACAGTCGAATGCCTTTGCATAATTTATAAAACACAGGTAAATGTCTTTCTGTTATTCCCTGCTTTCAGCCAAGATCCATCTGACTTCAGCAATGATATTCCTCATTCCACATCCTCATCTGAATCCAGCTTAAACCTCTGGTAGTTCCCTGTAAATGTATTGTCGCAGTCAATTTTGAATTATCCTTACCACATTTTATTTGTATATGATATTAATGATATTGTCCTATGATTTCCTTATTCTGTTGGGTCACCTTTCTTTGGAATGGGCACATATATGGATCACTTCCAGTTAGTTGGCCAAATAGTTGTATTCCAAATTTCTTGGTATAGGTGAGTGAATGTCTCCAAGGCTTCATCAGTTTATTGAAAGACTTCAAACTGTATTCCATCAATTCCTTGTCCTTTACTAATGCCTTCAATGTGCCTTGGATTTTTCTTGGCTCTTGATGATATGCTTACATCTTGAAATGGTTGAACATTGACCACTTCTTTGTGGTACAGTGACTATGTGTATTCCTTCCATCTTCTTTTGATACTTTCTTCATCATTCACTATTTTATCCAAAATATCCTTTAGGGTCGCAAGTTGAAGACTGAATTTTTTTCCTCAGTTCGATCAACTTGAGGTATGCTGAGTGTGTTTTGGTTTTTAGCTCCAGACTTTTGCACATTTCATTATAATATTTAGCTTTGTCTTTTCAAGATGCCCTCTGTTCAGCTCTTTTACCTTCTCTTTTCTTTCTTCGTTTTAGCATCTTTATGATGGAGAGCAAGTTTCAGAGTCTCTTCTGACACCCACTTTGGTCATTTCATTCTTTCTTATCTTCTTAATGACCTTTTGCTTTATTCCTGTATGATGCACTTGGATGTCATCCCATAGTGTCCCCTTATTTTTCAGTCTTCTGTTCTTCATTCATTAGTGCCTAATTCATTAAATATATTCTTGAGATGATCTCTGAATTCAGGTGGAATACATTAAAGGTCATATTTTTGTTCTCATATGCTTGTTTTAATTTTCTTCAACTTCAGCCTGAACTTGCATATGAATAATTGATGATTTGTTCCACAGTCTGCATCTGGATTTCTTTGGTTGATGATATGGAACTTTTCCACTGCCTCTTTCCACAGGTGTAGTCAGTTTGATTTCTGTGTATTCCATTTGGTGAGCTCCATGTGTGTACTGGTGTTTATGTTGTTTAGAGAAATTATTTGCAATGAAAAAAATAATGCAAAATTCTACCATGTGACATCTTTAGCCTCATTTCTATTACCAAGGTCATATTGTTCATCTACTGATCCTTTCTCTTTGTTTCAAATCTTTGCATTCCAATCATCACTAATATCAATACATCTTGATTACATTTTGATCAATTTCAGAATACAGAATTTGGTAGAATTTTTTAATTTTATTATCATTGACGTTAGTGGTTAGTTTGTAAATTTTAATACCAGTTATATTAACTGGTCTTCCTTACAGGCTTATGAATATCATCCTATCACAGCCAGCATTATACTTCAGGACAGATCTTGAAATGTTCTTTTTGATGATGAATGTAATGATATCCTTCTTTACTTTGCCATTCCCATCATGGTAAACCATGTGATTGTCAGATTTAGTCCATTTAAGCTCATTAATGTGGAGGATATCAATTTTATGTGTTTCATTTAATTTTTGGCAACTATCAGTTTCTTAGATTCATTCTTTACACAGTCCATGTTCCAATTATTAATGAATGCTTACAGCTGCTTCTCTTCATTTTGAGTTGTGTTCCATCAGTAAATGAAGGTCCCTAAGGCTTTACTCTATTCATGTCATCACGGTCAACTCTACTTTGTGGAGGCAGAAGTTCCCCAGTCGCAGTTTGAGTGCCTTTTAACCTGAGGGCCACATCTTCAGGCACTATATCTGACAATATTCTGGTGCTATTCATCATTTTTCATTATTCATTATTCTGGTGCTATCTGACAGTGTTTCAGTGATATTCATTAAGTTTTCAGTAGCTCAACATTTGGAAGTACTCTGCCTTTCCTTTTTCTGAGTCTGTCTTAGTCTGGAAGCTCAGCTGAAATCTGTTCACCATGGGTGACCCTTCCAGCATTCAAAGTTCCAGGGCATAGTTTCTAGCATCAAAGCAATATGCAAGCTACCACAGTGCAATAAGCTGACAGATGGGTGGTAAATAATAATAATGTGGCTTATATGTGAATGTATATGCACACATATATAACTGTAAGTAAAGTGTTGAGAAACAGCATCAGAGTGACCTATTTTGAATTAGGGAAAATGTAGAGATTTGAATAATGTAGACCAGAAAGAATATTGGTTTTTAGTGCTATGGGATAACAGGAATAGGAAAGGAAACTGGGTCAAGGGCTGAGGAAATTAACCTGACTTTATTGTTGGGTTCCCAGCAGAAGGGCTGGCCAGAATCCAATGTATGGTGTCCAAAGGGTGATGATCCCAGCTGGAGAGAGCATATCAGGAAGAGTTTTCAAGAAGCAGCAATAGTCAGTACTGGGTAGATGGTCACATCATGCTTCCAGATGGCCTCACCTTATTAAGCCAAAATTATAGAGAGCAAAATTCAGTCTTCAGAAGCGAATCCAGGGCTCCTGAATCATAGTCTCAGCAGGGGACTAGTGCTGCTGAAGGCCAGAAAAGCACAGTTAAGATTACATGTGGGTTTTGGAATCAGTTGGACATAAATTCTAATCTTTGCTCTCCCACACGTATCATGTTTTGTAACCTCTTTATACTTAACCTCCTCAAACCTCAGTTTTATCATGAAAGCAAAGCTAAAATGAGATTTACCTTAAAAGGTCATTGTATTAAATGATGTGCAGTAGAATCTACTGGTCAACAATGCAGGAAATGAGAATATAAAGATAAAAAGTGTAGGTTCTAGAATTAGACAACTTGAGTTTGAATCCAAGCTTGTTCATGAGCAATTTACTTAATACTTTTTGCCTCAGTCTTTCATCCATAAAATATGCATACTATGTGTAACTAGCTTCAGATTTGTTGTTAGTGAGTTGTTTATGAAATTGTTGTTGTTGTTAAGTGCTGTTGAGTCAGTTCTGACCCATTGTGACCCTGTATAGGGTTTCCAAGGAGCAGTTGGTGAGCTTGAACTGCCATCCTTGCAGTTCCAATGGCTTTGCCATCTGGCTCATTAACCCACAGCGCCACACCAGGACTCTGCAGTAGTAATCAGGAAAGTTGATCCTCATGATCTATAACATTATGTGAACACTGTTATTGTTAAGTGCCGTTGATTCCGTTCTGACTCATAGCAACCCTGTATAGGGTTTCCATGGAGTAAACTGTTGGGTTTCAATCTCTGTAGTTAGCAGTCACAGCACCACACCAGGACTCTGCAGTAGTAATCAGAAAAGTTGATCCTCATGATCTATAACATTATGTGAACACTGTTATTGTTAAGTGCCGTTGATTTCGTTCTGACTCATAGCAACCCTGTATAGGGTTTCCATGAAGTAAACTGCTGGGTTTCAATCTCTGTAGTTAGCAGTCACAGCGCCACACCAGGACTCCTCTATGAACATTAGTAGGTTTCATTTTATGATTATGTGGCACTGTAAGAGCAGCACTGGATTACGAACTATACGGTCAATAGCTCAAATCCTCCAGCTGCTCCTTGAAAAGCTTACACAGGGTCAATGTGAGTCGGAACCGGCTCAACGGCACTTAACAAAAAAAACAAAACAAAACCATTATTCTAAGAGTCCTGGGGAATTCTATAGGATAAGCACTGGACTGCAAGGTCAGTTAGAACCATGAGGTTAGTGGTTCAAACTCGCCAACTACTCCTCAGAAATCCTATATAGGGTAGTTATGATCTAGGACCCACTCAACAGCACTTAACAACAAAAATGACAATTATTCTTATTAATAAGAATAGTCATATAGACAGGACAAACAGGTGGTGATTAGGGAAAAACTGAAATTAGTGAGTATTTGTGAACCCAGGACTCACTCTGGATTTAGAAACCACAAGTCTCATTCCACATTTGTTGGTAGACTCTAGAATCCTTGTGCCATTTGCTGTTGTTAAGGTTGGCTCAAAATTTCAATAGTGAGGGTCACTGCTAAGTAAAAGGATTCTGTGAGTTTGACTCAATGCGGTGAGGAAGTGAGGAAATAGAAGACCATATGGTGGGAGTTATAAGTTTTAAACAGAAAATCATATGTGTTTGCTTACAATTTGTTGTATCTTTCTCAGAATTATTACTACATCCGTGGAAAGTTCTGCTTTTCTAAGGGACTGCTGAAGATGTGTCAAAACAAGGAACTCCTTTCTGGAACCATACCCTTAATTGCATTTTTAGGATTTACATGGAAGAACGTTATTAGACACTTATCCTCTTAGTGTCCTGGTTTCCTTAGCTGTAAAATGAAAGGGTTGTATGGAACGTTCTGTAAGAGACTTTCAATTCATAAATTAAATGATTCTACGATGATATTCCATACTTGTCACCCCCCCTAAACCTCACTTTAAAAGTCCAGGACATATGATAGTTATAACCACATTTTAATAAAATCCGTATGGAACTTGAAGTAACTAAATAAGTTTGGATTAAGTCCATTTTTAAACTGAATTCTGTGATATCGTTGACTATTCTACAGAGACTTGAGTTTCTGACACATGTGCGTTAAATAAATTAATTTATAATGAGCTAAATCTCAAGGGAGATCTGATTATTTTTCAGTATGTTCTGTCTTACTATTTTCTATTAGACTGATTAGACAGTGCAATTGCCTATGAAGGAAGTTGTCTTGATACATATCATGCTTCAGGTTGGGAGCTTCTTATTCCACCTTACTCTTTTAGTCTTATAACTGTTCTGAATTCTGTGTCAGGTAAATTCTGAAGTGCTCTTGGCTTTGTAAATATTATATGTTTCAATAGCCATCATTACTTTTTCCAAAACATTTTGATATTTTCTTCTATGATGTATTACATCACAGTAATAATAGCTGACATCTCTTGTGTACACAGTATGTGTCAAGCTCTGTACTCAATACATTGCATGCATTAATTCATGTAACATTCACAGGAACTGTGTGAACCAGGTACTGTCTTTATACACACCTCCAAGGAGAGCATAGCAAGGATTTGAAAGGTTAACTCTCTTACTCCAAGCCACAAAAGTCAGAAAATCTTAAGTACCAAGTTCATATCTTCAATCGCTCAGTTTTCTAGGTAGGTAGTAGAAAGAACTTGAATGAGGATGATAGAAGTTTCTTAATTTACTTGTGTGAACTTAACTACTCAGATAACCTTAAGATTTTCAAGTGTATGTTATTCAAACATTACTGATATTTTACAGACGTCAGAGTTCTTTTTTATGTTAAATATTATGCTTTCTATAAGTTTGTTCCCTAGATTTTTCTCAGGTGGAGCTTAAATGTATTTTTATTAAAATGAACAACTCATCTATGATTTCAGAAATTTTGGTAATTATTTCTATTTAGCAATGGCTTATAAAACTTCCCTAGAGCATTTTTGCTTTTTATGTTTCTAAAAAATAAATTATTTTGAATTCCCTATGCCCTCAAAAAGTTATTATCACTAACTGAATCCTCAACATCACAAATAGAACAAAGGGTAAGACATTTTATTGATATTTCTCATTAAAATATTCATAATAAGGAACTTAAGATGCGTTCCCTGTTGAGTGTAATCAAGCTATAATTAATTGCATGTGTGTATCTTTTGCCTATTTGAATTTTTAAAGTAGCTTTCTAAAGCATAAAAAAAAAATTAGATTTTATAAAAGGAACACATTTTGTTTGTTTTGGTGAAGAGTGGAAGATATAGAGAGACATAATTGTAGCTTTTTTTCCCTAATATGCTCTTAGAGTGCTTCTGTGGTGCTATAGGATAAAATGACCAGCTGCTTCTCAGAAACCCAACATTGGGTCAACATGAATTAGAACCAATTTGATGGCACTTAACAACAACAACAACAAATGTGCTCTTACATGCCTTTTGTGTTAATTTCTTTGTGCCGCTATAATAGAAATACCACAAGTGTGTGGGATAAGCACATAAAAATCTATTTTCCCACAGTTTAAGACACCGTTGTTGTTGTTGTTAGGTGCCATCAAGTCGGTACTGACTCATAGAGAGCCTAGGCACAAAAAAGTAAAATACAGCCAGATCCTCGGTCAGCCTCACAATTGTTGCCATGCTTGAGCTCACTGATGCTGCCACTTGGCCAATTCATCTCACTGAGGTCTTCCTTTTTTTCTCTGACATTCCACCTTACCAAACATAATATCCTTCTCCAGTGACTAGTCCCTCCTGACAGTATGTCTGAAGCATGAGACACAAAGTTTGGACATTCTGGCTTTCAAGGAGCACTCTAGCTACACTTTTTCCAATACAGATCTGTTGTTCTTTTGGCATCCCATGGCACTTTCAATATTCTCCTCCAACATCATAACTCAGAAGCATCAATTCTTCTACAGTCTTCCTTATTCATGCATATGAAGTTATTGAAAATACCATGGCTTGGATCAGGGACACCTTAGTCCCCAGACTGACATCTTTGCTCTTCAACACTTAAAAAAGTTCTTGTGCAACAGATTTGCCTAAAGCAATTCGTCCTTTGGTTTCTTAACTGCTGCTTCTGTGAGTGTTGATTGTTGATCCAAGAATAATGAAGTCCTTGACAACTTCAATCTTTTCTCCGTTGATAAGAATGTTGTTGTTTATTGGTCCAGTGGTGAGATTTTTTTTTTTTTTTTGCATTGAGATGCAATCCATACTGAAGGTTGTGCTCTTTGATCTTCATCAATAAATATTTTAAGTCCCCTTCACTTTCAGCAAGCAAAGTTTATCATCTGCATATCACAGGATTTTAATGATGCCACGTTTTTTTGTTTTTCATATATTCCAGCATCTCGGATTATTTGCTCAGCATACAGGTTGAATATGTGTGGTGAAAGAATACAACGCTGTCACACACTTTCTTTGTTTTAAACCATTCTATGTTCCATGTTCTGTTCGAACAACTGCTTCTTGGTCTAGCTACAGATTCCTCATGAGCACAATCAAGTGTTCTGTAATACTCATACTTCGAAATGTTGTCCATAGTTTGTCATGATCCACACAATTGAAAGCCTTTGTGTAGTCAATAAAGCATAGACAAATATCTTTCTGATATTCTGTTTCAGTTAAGATTCATCGCACATCAGCAATGATATCCCTCATTCCACGTCCTCTTCTGAATCTGTCTTGAACCTCTGAAAGTTCTTTGTCAATATATGCTTGCAGCTGTTTTTGTATTACCTTTAGTAAAATTTTACTTGGGAGATGAAAGATATTGTCCAACAATTTCTGCATTCTGTTGGGTCACCTATCTTTGGAATGGGCACAAATACGGATCTCTTCCAATTAGTCTGCCAGATAGTTTTCTTCCAAATTTCTTGGCAGAGATGAGTGAGTGCCTCCTTCAATAAGGAAAATGGAGGCCTGATTTTTCTCTTCAGTTTCCCCAGCTTGAGAAATGCTGAGTATGTTCTTCCTTTTTGATTTTCTGACTCCAGATCTTTTCACATTTCTTTGTAATATTTGACATTACCTTCTGGAGCTTACCTTTGAAATTTTCTATTGAGCTCCTGTACCTCCTCATTTATTCCATTTGCTTTAGTGTCTCTACACAGCGGAGCAAGTTTCAGTGTCTCTTCTGACATCCATTTTGACCTTTTCCTTCTTTCTTGTCTTAATGACTTTTTGCTCTCTTCACATATGATGTTCTTGATGTCATCCCACAACTCTTCTGATCTTCGGTCTTTAGTGTTCAATGTATCAAATTTGTTCTTCAGATGATCTCTAAATTCAGGTGGGATAAATTCAAGATCATATTTTGGCTCTCGTGGAATTGTTTTCATTTTCTTCAGCTTCAGTTGAATTTACATATGAGTAATTGATCGTCTGTTCCACATTCTGCCCCTGGCCTTGTTTTCACTGATGATATGGAGCTTTTCCATCTTCTCTTTCCACAGATGTTGTCAATTTGATTTCTATGTATTCCATTTGGTGAGGTCCATGTGTATAGTTGTCTCTTATACTGTCTAAAGAAGGTATTTGAAATGAACAAATCATTGATTTTGCAGAATTCTATCATTCATTCTCCAGCATCATTTCTATCACCAAGGCCATATTTTCCAACTACTGATCCATTCTCTTTATTTCCAACCTTCACTTTCCAATCACCAGTAATGATCAACACATCTTGATTACATGTTAGATGAAGTTCAGGTTGAAGAAGTTGGTAGAATTCTTCTATTTCATCCTCACTGGCTTTAGTGTTTGGTGCATAATTTTAAATAATACTGCTATTAACTGGTCTTCAAGACACTAGAAGTTCAAATAAGACTCTAGTGGAAGGATTTCCCTCCCTGTTGGCTCTGTGGGAAGGTCCTTGTCTCTTCAGTTTCTGTTTCCTTGAAGATCTTATGTGGCTTGGCATCTATCTTTTTTCTGTGCTTGCTTACTTGCTTGCATTCTTCTACATCTCAAATGAGACTGACTTAAAACATACCCTACTCTAATATTGCCTTATTAACATAGCAAAGAAAACCTATTTAAAAATAAAATTTTGTTGTTGTTAAGTGACACCTGTTGTTGTTGTTGTTGTTAAATGCCAGTGAGTAGGTACCAATAGTGACCCTTCATAGAGTTTCTGAGGCATGGCTGGTGAGCTTGAATCTCTGATTTTGCAGTTCAAAGCATCCTTGCAGTACAATACATTATCCTACAGCACCACATCATGACTCCAAGTGCAACCTAGTGGGTCTTGAATCATAGTGACCCAGTATAGGTTTTCCAAGGAGCAGCTAGTGGGTTTGAACTACCAGCTTTCAGTTAGCTGTCCAGGGCTTTTCTTACAGCACCACTCCAGGATAACCAAACTGTTACCCTTGGGTCCATTCTTATGCTAGTGACTCCAAAGGACAGGGTAGAATTGCCCCATAGGATTTTCCAGGTTGTAGATCTTTATAGAAGCCAAGTGTCACATCTTTTTCCTGCAGAGCAGCTGGCAGTTAGCATCTGAGTGTTTAACCATTGTGTCATCAGAAATCCTTAACCACTAGTGTAAGAGTTAGGATTTACAACACACATACATATATACATATGTTTTGTAAATCTGAGTATTCCGGAACACTTAATTGTGCTCATGAGGAATCTGTACATGTACCAAAAGGCATTTGTTTGAACAGAACATGGGAACACAGAATGGTTTAAAATGAAGAAAAGTGTGAGACAGGGTTGTATTTTTTCACTATACTTATTCAAATTGTATGCTTACCAAATACCCGAGAAGCTGGGTTATATGCAGAAAAATGTGGCATCAGGATTGGAGGAAGACTCATTAACATTCTGCGCTATGCAGATGATACAAACTTGCTTGCTGAAAGTAAAAAGGACTTAAAACATTTACTGATGAAGATCAAAGATCAGAGCCTTTGATATGGATTGCATCTCAATGTAAAGAAAACAAAACTCACCACTGGACCAATAAACAACATTCTTATCGACAGAGAAAATATTGACATTTTCAAGGACTTCATTCTTCTTGGATCAACTATAAACACTCACTGAAGTTGCAGTCAAGAAATCAAAAAACAAATTGCATTAGGCAAATCTGTTGCACAAGACCTTTTTAAAGTGTTGAAGAGGACTTTATAAAGTGTCAGCTTGAGGACTAAGGTGCGCCTGACCCAAGCCATGGTATTTTCAATAACCTCATATGCATGCGAAAGCTGGACAGTGAATAAGGAGGACCATAGAATAATTGAATCTTTTGAGTTATGTTATTGGAAGAGAATATTGAAAGTACCATGGGATGCCAAAATAATCAACAGATCTGTGTTGGAAGAAGTGCAGCCAGAGTGCTCTTTGGAGGCCAGGATAGCCAAACTTTGTATCTCATACTTTGGACCTATTGTTAGGAGGAATATGTCACTGGAAAAGTATATCATGTTTGGTAAGGTAGAGGGTCAGAGAAAAAGAGGAAGATCCCCAACGAGATGGACTGGCAAAGTGGCAGCATCAATGGGCTCAAGCATGGCAACAATAGTGAGGTTGGCCCAGGATCGGGTAGTATTTCTTTCTGCTGTGCATAGTGTTGCTATGAGTTGGTACCAACTCAATGGCACCTGTTGAAGAAGAATAGTAAAAGTGCCATGGACTGCTGGGAGAATGCATCAATTCTTCTATGGTCTTCCTTATACATTGTCCAACTTTTCACATGCATATGAGGATATTGAAAATATCATGGTTTGGGTTAGGTGCATATTAGTCCTCAAACTGATATATTTTGTCTTGAACACTTTAAAGAGGTCTTTTGCAACAGATTTGTGTAGTGAAATACATTGTTTGATTTCTTGATTGCTGCATTCATGAGTGTTGATAGTGGATCCAAGCAAAATGAAGTCTTTGACAACTTCAATCTTTTTAACATTGATCACGATGTTATTTATTGGTCCAGTGGTTAGAATTTTTGTTTTCTTTACAGTGAGGTAAAACCAAAGGCCGTGGTGTTTGATCTTCATTTGTAAGTAATTTAAGTCCTCTTCACTCTCAGCAAGTAAGATTTTATCATCTGCATATCACCTGTTGTTAAGGAGTCTACTTCCAACCCTGATGCCACGGTCTTCTTCATATAATCCAGCTTCCAAGATGTTTTGCTCAGCATACAGACTTATTAAGTATGGTGGAAAAAATACAATCCTGGCACACACCTTTCTTAATTTTAAGTTATCAGTATCCTCTTGTTCTGTTCAAACAACTGCCTCTTGTCTATGCACAAATTCCTCATGAGCACAATAAATGTTCCAGAATATTCATACTCCGTAATACGGTCCATATTTTGTCGTGATCCACACAGTCAAAAATCTTGGTTTAGTCAATAAAATACAGGTGAATAACAGGGTTAGTCAATAAAATACTTGCTTTCAGCCAAGATCCATCTGACGTCAGTAGTGATAGCCGTAGTTCCATATCCTCATCTGAATCCAACTTGAACCTCTTGTAGTTCTCTGTTAATGTAATGTTGCAACTATTTTTTAATTATCTTCAGCAAAATTTTACCTGAATATGATATTAATGATATTGTTGGAAGATTTCCACATTTCATTGAGTCACATCTCATTGGGATGGGCAAAAATATAGATCTCTTCCAATCACTTGGCCAGGTAGTTGTTTTCAAAATTTCTTGGCATAGTTGAGTGTCTCCAGTGCTTCCTGAGTTTAAGGAAAGATTTGTTTGTATTCCATCAATTCCTGGAGACTTGTTCTTTGCCAATGCCTTTAGTGTATATTGGACAACTTACTCCAGTAGCATTGACTTTTCATCATATGCTTGAATATTCCCCTTAGTTCTTTCAGCTTGAGAGATGCTGAGCTTGTTCTTCCCCTTTGGTTTTCTAACTCCAGATCTTTGCACATTTTATTATAATATTCAACTTTGTCTTCTCAAGTTGCTTTCTTTTCAACTATTTTACCTCCTAATTTCTTCCATTTGCTTTAATACCTCTATGCTGGAGAGCAAGTTTCAGAATCTCTTCTGAAATCCATTTTGATCTTTCCTTTCTTTCTTAATGACCTCTTGCTTTCTTTCTGGATGATGTTCTTAATGGTATCCTCAACTCTTTTGGCTTTTGATCATCAGTGCCTAAAGCATCCATTCTGTTCTTGAGCTGATCTCTAAATTTGAGTAAGATATGTTCAATGTCATAATTTTGTTCTTGTGGTCATCTTTTAATTTTTTTCAGCTTCAGCCTGAACTTGCATATAAGTAATTGATGGTCTGTTCTGAAGTCTGCTGCCCCTGGCTTTGTTTTGGCTGATGATATAGAACTTTGCCACAGTCTCTTTGCACAGAAGTATTCAATTTGATTTCTTTATATTCCATCTGGTAAGGCCCATATGTATACGCATCTTTTTAATTTTGTTTAATAAAGGTATTTGGAATGAAGAAGTCAGTGGTCTTGCAAAATTCTATCATGTGATCTCCAACATTGTTTTTATCACCAAAGCCATATTTTCCCACTACTAATTTTCCTCTTTGTTTCCAAACTTTACATTTCAATTACCAATAATTTTCAGTACATCTTGATTGCATATTTGATCAATTTTAGCCTGAAGAAGTTGGTAGAATTCTTCAGTTTCATCATCACTAGCATTAGTGGTTGGTTTGTAAATTTGAATAATAATGGTATTAACTGGTCTTCTTTGTAGGTATATGGATATTATCCTATCACAGACAGCATTTCACTTCAAGGTAGATCTTGAAATATTCTTTTGTGTGATGAATATGATGCCATTCCTTTTCAATTTGTTATTCCTGGCATAGCAAGCCATGTGATTGCCAGATTCTAAATGTCCAAAGCATTCCATTTCAGCTCACTAATACCTAGGATATCAATTTTTATGACTTCTGTTTAATTTTTGACATTTTTCAATTTTCCTAGATTCATATATTGTGCATTCTATGTTCCATTTTTTAATGGATGTTTGCAGCACTTTCTTTTCATTTTGAGTTGTGCTCTATCAGCACCTGGAAGTCCAAAAATCTTTACACCATTCACGTCATCATGGCCAACTCTACTTTGAGAAGGCAGCTCTTTTCTAGTCATATTTTAGTGCCCTCCAACATAAAGGTTTCATCTTCCAGCACTTTATCTGACAATATTCTGGTAGAATTAATTGTTTCAGTATTCAATATTCTAGTACTACTGTTTGTCACTGCTATCCATAATGTTTTCAGTGAGTAAACAAGCTTGGGTGAAATCTGTCTACACGGGTGTCACCCTGCTGACATTTAATATACCAGTAGCATACGTTCCAGCATCACAGCATCATGTAAGCCCACACAGTGCAACAAAGTGACAGACCAGTGGTGTAAGAAATTGGGTTATTTCTTTTAAAGACACAGAGAAGTAAAAGATTACGTGTTTCCTGGGGCAATAACATATACTTACAAGATAAAAAAGACATTTTGCAAATTTTGAAAAGACTATTGATAATTCTAAATGCTTTAAACAAAGAGGAATTACAAGAAATCAAATGATGTATTGCATTAGGCAAATCTGCTGCATAAGACCTTTTTAAAGTGTTGAAGAGCAAAGATGTCAGCTTGAGGACTAAGGTG
>NW_006408706.1:3857282-3859844 GCF_000296735.1 Chrysochloris asiatica
AAAAAAGACACATTTTTGGATTCTTAGTGTGGTGCTGTGGGTTAATGCATTGAACTGCAAGGTCAGTTTGAACAGCAAAGTTGGTGGTTCAAGCTCACCAGCCACTCCTAGGAAACCCTATACAGGGTTGTTAGAGTCAGAATCAACTCAATGGTACATAACAACAACAAAAACAACAACAAGAAAGGTGCAATTTTGGAGTTCTGGTGTAGGATAAGCACTGGACCAAAAGGTTGGTTTGAAACACAATGTCAGTAGTTCAAAGTCACCAGCCACTCCTCGGAAACCCTACACAAGGTTGCAATGAGTTAGAACCAACTCCGTGGCACTTAATAACAAAGGGGAGATTTTGGAGTCTCTGTGTGGTGTAAACCATTAAAATACTCTGTGGTTAACTAAAATATTGGAGGTTAGAATCTACCATAAGGTAATCTACCTTCAGAAAAGTCAGCTATTAAAAACCCTGTGAAGCACATCTATACTCCAACAAACATGGGGTTGCCATGAGCTAGAACTGACTGGTTAGCAACTGGTTTTGGCAGGGAAGATTATACATAAGAAGTGAGAGTTAAGCATGTCTATAAAGGATGAGCCAGGAAGGATGCATGAATTAAGGTCAGAATTAGAAGCACAATATCAAGGCATGTCTAAGACAGTGAATAAATCTTTCAGACTGGAGGGGAAAGTGTATAAGTATTAAGTAACAGAATAAAAAAAATAAAAAAAATGTGAAGGATAACCTGTATATAAATAGTATTGAAGTTTGAATGCTAACATAAGAAACTAGATTTTAGTCAACAAAGAGATACTGAGAGATTATAAATGAATAACTGCCATGATGTTACTAAAGAAATATAGTTTCAAAAAAATCATCCATCTCCTATTGTTGTGTGTCATCAAGTAAAATAAGATTCATAGTGACCCAGTATAGAATTTCCCCATAGGGTAACCAAGACTATACTTTTTACTGGAGCAGAACACCTGGTTTTTCCACCTATTGTATGGTTGGTGGGTTAGAACTAGAAACATTTTGTTTAGCAGTCAAGTAATTAACCATTGACTTACCAGTGCGCCTTAGGATTCCACAAGTTATAAGATTTGTGAAGATGGTGAGGACTGGGCAATGTTTCATTCTGTTTTATATAGTATTGCTATGAGTTGCAACCAAATCCTTGGTACCTAACAACAACAACACAAGAAATAGAATGAATATGTGTTAAAGATTGTGTTTAACTCTTATTAAGCCAAACAGACTACCACTCGTTTGTCAGTTTGTCATACTCTGGTGACTTGTGTGTCATGATGCTATAAAGTATGTTGTTTGTCTGGGTCCAGCCTCGACAGAAGAGTGGTTGCATGAAGTAGGGAGATATGGCGGCGAAAGAGAGAGACGAAACAGACACAAAGAAGACAGACACACAAATTTGATGCAAGCTGAAAGGCAGGCTGGTCTGCAAACATTGCATTGCCTTGCATTGCATGCAGCACTCACTCTACCTCAGTCTTTTATTTTCTTTTTTCAAGGAGGGATTTTTCACAAAGGAAGGATGTGATTATTCAGATAAGATTGAATACAGAACTGAAATGTGATTAATCATTCAAAACAGGACATAATAATTCACAGTTACACATTTTAAAATATACATCACAATTGTCTCAATGATACTTAATATACTTTTAGCACTTAATCTCTAATGGGTAAAGGTGAAAAAGATTTAAAAGGTCATAGAAGGCTTAAAGTAAGGTTTTTGAAGGGAGTCAAACTCTCTTTGTATACTTTGCAAACAAAAGCTCATGCTTTTGTTTGTGAGCATGATCTCAAATACCTGGCTTCATTTATCAACTAATAATTCTTTCTTCTTTACTCCTACAATTCCAGGGAAGATGAGAGATGAGTCTCAACCTTTCTAAAAAGATGAGGTTTTGCTTCCACATTCCTTTTCTTCTTTCCGGGTTCTACATCTAAATGCTACATCACATTTCCATATACTTCCAGGACAAAGGAGAGCATCTGGGTTAAACTGATTATACCCAGAGGGGGTTTGAGGGGGCTGCCACTATTGTCTTCTAATCAATACTCCCAGAATTTACCAATCTACTTTGTTTACAAACCTTGGGTAAAAAACTTTTTCTCATACTCCCAATATACCTGTTCCTGGCCTTTCTGAGTCCTCTGAGGAAACTTTTTACTGTCTCGGCTTTAGAGGGGTGTTGAGGTCCTATGTTGGGGTCCAGCCTCGACAAGGAAGTGTGGGTGTCATGAAGAAGGGAGATCTGGCAGCGAAAGGGATAGAGAAAGAGAGAGATGAAATATATATATAAAAAGACAGACGCACAGCTATGATGCAAGCTGGCAGGTATGCAGATCTTCAAACATATTGCCTAGCATTGCATGCAGAACTCACTCTACCTCAGTCTTTTATTCTCTTTTTTTTAGGGAGGGATTTGTTACAAAGGAAGGATGTAATTCACAAAAGGAGTATGTGATTCTTTAGATAACACAGGATACAGAACTGAAATGTGATTAATCATTCAAAACAGGACATAATGATTCACAGGAAC
>NW_006408706.1:3860269-3867668 GCF_000296735.1 Chrysochloris asiatica
TTCTCTAAAAACCTTTTCTCATATTCCCAATATACCTGTTCCTGGCCTTTCTGAATTATCTGAGGAAACTTTTACTGCCTCGGCTCTAAAAAGGGGTTTTAAACCCATTATTGTTCATGGATATCAAACATAACTGAATAATCAAATAAGAAGCAGTTCTCACATTCATCCCAGGTGGCTATCACTTGTTCCTCAGAAAGATTTGTTCCCAGGACTCCACGCACTGCCAACACAGTGGAGGCATTAAAAGAGGCATTGTAAAAGACACCATTTTCTCAGAAGTTTCAACTACTGGAGTTAGAAGCATAGAATGAACAATATTAGGACCAAAGAAAATTATATAGAGGTAGCCAACCAGTGAGTTTGCAAAAACCAATGAACCCAGGATGTTAGGAGGTCACTTCCTTGGCCCTCAGGGTCCATGGCTCGTAATCCTGAGGCGGGCCTTGGAATTGGATTTTCGTCCATGTCACAGGGCCACAACATCTCAGTACTTGCATATGTCCCCAAGAGAGGGGTTTTGGTCCCATTGTTGTATATGGACATCAAAAGCTCATGCTTCAAGTTAATATCAAGATGCAATTCTGACATGCATCCCAGGTGGCTATTGCTTGTTCCTCAAAAAGATTTGTTCCCAGGACCCTATGCACTGCCAACACAGTGGAGACATTAAGAGAGGCATATAAGAAACCATTTTCTCAGAAGCTACAAGTATTGGAGTTAGAAGCATAGAATGAACAATAAAACCAAAGAAAATTATACAGAGGTAGCCCACCAGTGAGTTCGCAAAAATCTATGAACCCGGGACTTCAGGGGGTCACTTCCTTGGCCCTCAGGGTCCATGGCTCGCAATCCTGAGGAGGGGCCCAGGGATTGGATTTTCATCCATCTTATCACTGGGCCACAGCTTCTCAGTGCTTGCATATGTCGTCCCCGACAGTTGTTGTTATTGTTAAGTGCCACTCAGTTGGTTCTAACTCACAGTAACCCTGTGAAGGGTTTCCAAGAAGCTGATGGTGAATTTGAACCAGTGACCTTCCAGTTCAAACTTACCTAGGTGTCTAGTACATTACCCCACAGTGCCACACCAGGACTAGTATGTTACTATCGTTTTAAATATCAGCAGGATCACCATGGCAGACAAGTTTCAATGGAGCTTCTGGACTAAGACAGACAAAGAAGGAGAGGTGGACCACTTCTGAAGGGTTAGCCACTGAAAACCTTATTAATAGCCATGGAACATTTTATGATATAGTCCAGAGTCAGGGCAGAGCTTCAAAACTAAGAACCAAATATATAGGAATATAAATTTAAAAGGTTTGAAGGCTTATAGCTAGTGGAACATGCAGCAAAAGTAAGAAATCATGTACATTTGAATCTGCTGGGCTCGCATGCTCGGAGCCAACAACTTGGGCGACACCAAATGGCAAGACTAAGCTGGGGGAGCAGACACACCATGGGAAAACGCCACAGGAACCTTGGAGCAAAGGTGGACAATACGTTTTGTTCTGATTTTCCTTTTTTTGGTATCTTCTCATTGGTCTCCCACTGTATGTGCACCTCCATTCTAGTGACTAGTGGGGTGCCTGAGTGAGTGGACAAATCCCAGGTGGCTTTATTGGTGAGTTATAAAAAACATTCAGAGAAGAGCTGTCACCAATTCTACTTAAATTATTCTAGAATATAGAAGATGATGTGAAACTTTCTAATATAGTTTATGAAGCAAGCATAACCTTTATACTAAAATCAAGGAAGGACATAATTAAGAAAGAAAATTGTAGATCAAAATCACTCATGAACACAGAAAATTGTAGATCAAAATCGCTCATGAACACAGAAAATTGTAGATCAAAATCGCTCATGAACACAGATGCAAAAAATTTCAACAAAATCCTACCTAACAGAATCCAGCAGCACATCAGAAAATAATACATTATGACCAAGTGGTATTCATATCAGGGGTGCAAGGATGATTTAACATTAGAAAACAAATCAGTGTAATCCACCATATAAATAAGAAAAAGGAAAGAACCACATGATCATATCAAAAGGCATTTGACAAAATCCAACATCCATTCCTGATAAAAACACTCAAAAAAGTAGGAATTGAAGGGAAATTCCTCAACATAATTAGGAGCATATATACAAAACCAATAGCCTACATTATTTTCAATGGAAAGAATCTGAAAGCCTTCCCTCTGCAAACAGAAACCAGACAAAGATGCCCTTTGTCACCACTCCTATTCAATATTGTGCTGGAAGTCTTAGCCAGATCTATATGGCAAGATAGGGAAATTAAAGGCATCCAAATTAGCAAAGAGGAAGTAAAACTCTCTCTATTTGCCAATGATATGATCCTATAAATAGAAAATCCAAAAGACTCAGGAAAAAGCTATGAGACCTCATTGGAAGATTCAGCAAAGTGGCAGGGTACAGGATCAACATATAAAAATCAGTTGGATTTCTCTATACCAAAACCAACAGCATTGAAAAGGACATTAGGAAAGCAATACCATTTACAATAGCCAACCTAAGGATGAAATATATAGGAATAAATGTAACCAGAGAAACAAAGGACCTATACAAGGAAAACTACAAAATACTACAGCAAGAAACCAAAAGAGACACAAAATGGAAGAATATACCATGCTCCTGGATAGGAAAACTTAACATTGCGAAAATGTCAATACTGCTCAAAGCAATTTACACATATAATGCAATCCCAGTTTAGATTCCATCAACAGTCATCAAAGAGATGGAAAAAAACTATGACAAATTTTATATGGAAAGGAAGGATACCCAGGATAAGCAAAGCACTGCTTAAGAAGAACAAGGTGGGAAGCCTCTCAGTCCCTGATATAAAAATTTATTACACAGCTGCAGTGGTCAAAACAGCTTGGTACTGGTACAATGAAAGATAGATTGATCAATGGAACAGAATTGAGAATCCAGAAATTAAACCATCCACTTACAGCCAACTGATTTTCGACAAAGTACCTAAGTATATTACATGGGGAGGAGACATTCTCTTCAACAGAAGGTGCAGGCAGAAATGCAAAGTAATATGCAAAAGATTGAAACAAGACCTTTACCTCATTCCTTATACAAAAACCAACTCAGCATGGATTAAAGACCTAAATGTGAATTCCAGTATTATAAAGGCCATCAAGGAAAAAATAGGGACAAATGTGAGGGCTCTAATAAAGGGTGTACACAGACCACCAAAGTTTTTGAAAATTACACAAACAAAGGTAGACAAAATAGATGAATGGGACATATGAAAAATAAAACTGATGTGTATCAAAAGACTTCATCAAACGAGTGACAATGGAGCCCACAGAATGGGAAAAAATCTTTTGCAATGACACATCAGACAAGGGACTCATTTCTAAAATATATAGGATCCTACAACACCTATGCAAGAAAAGAACAAATAACCCAATTGAAAAATGGGCATAGGACATGAACAGACACTTCACCAAGGAGGAGATCTGGGCAGCCAACAAACATATGAAGAAATGTTCACGATCACTAGCCATTGTTATTGTTAAGTGCCATGGAGTTGGTACCACCTCATAGTGACCTGATGCACAGCAGAATGAAACACTGCCCGACACTGGGCCAACTTCACTATTGTTGCCACCCTTGAGTCCACTGATGCTGTCACTTGGCCAATCCAGCTCTCTGGGGGTCTTCCTCTTTTTCTCTGACTCTCTACCTTACCAAAGATATCCTTCTCCATTGAATGGGCCCTCCTGACAATATGTCTGAAGAATGAGAGATGAAGTTTGGCCATCCTGGCCTCCAAGGAGTACTCTGGTTGCATTTCTTTCAATACAGATTTGTTGGTTCTTTTGGCAGCCCATGGCATTTTCAGTAGTCTCCTCCAATACCATAACTCAAAGGATTCAATTCTTCTATTCTTGTACAGTCCTCCTTATTTACTGTTCAGCTTTCGCATGCATATGAGGTTATTGAAAATTCTATGGCTTGGGTCAGGAGCACCTTAGTCCTCAAGCTGACATCTTTGCTCTTCAACACCCCAAAGAGGTCTTGTGGAGCAGATTTGCCTAATGCAATATGTGTTTGATTTCTTGACTGCTGCTTCCATGAGTGTTGATAGTTGATCCAAGAAGAATGAAGTCCTTGACAACTTCAATTTTTTCTCTGCTGATAACAATGTTGTTTATTGGTCCAGTGGTGAGGATTTTTGTTTTATTGACATTGAGATGCAATCCATACTGAAGGCTGTGTTTTTTTAATCTTCATTAGAAAATATTACAAGTCCTCTTCACTTTCAGCAAGGAAGGTTGTATCATCTGCGTATCACAGATTGTTAATGAGTCTTCCTCCAATCCTGATGCCACATTTTCTTCATATAACCTAGCTTCTGGGATTGTTTGCTCAACATACAAGTTGAATAAGTATGGTGAAAGAATACAACCCTGTCACACACCTTTCTTCATTTTAAACCATTCAGTGTTCCCATGTTCTGTTTCAACAACTGCCTGTTGATCCAGGTACAGATTCCTCATGAGCACAATTAAGTGTTCCAGAATACACATACAGTGTTATCCATAGCTTGTCATGATCCACACAATCAAAGCCTTTGTGCAGTCAATAAAGCACAGGTAAGCATCTTTCTGATATTTTATGTTTTCAGCCAAGATCCAACGGACATCAGCAATGATATCACAAGTTCAGGCTGAAGCCGAACAAAATGGAAAGAAATCCATGAGAGACAACATATGACATTGAATAAAATTATCCTGAATTTAGAGACCATCTCAAGAACAGATTTGATGCATTAGACACTAATGACTGAAGACCTGAGGAGTTATGCAATGACATGACATCAAAAACATCATTTCACTGAGCAGAAGCTCAATGAAAACACAGGAAAGAAAAAAAGACCAAAGTGAATGTCAAAGAAGACTCTGAAACTTGGTCTTGAGAAAGTAAAAGAGCTGAACAGAAAATTTCACAGGGTAACCTGATAAGACAAACTCTAATATTTATAATGTAATTTGCAAGACCTGGAGTTAGAAAACCAAAAGGGAAGAACATGCTCAGTATTTCTAAAGCTGAAAGAACTGAAGAAAAATTCAAGTCTCTACTTGAAATACTGAAGTATTCTATGCACAAAATATTGAATGGCAGAGGAAACATGAAAATAAGATAAAAGGAACACACAAAGTCACTGTACCAAAGTGAATTACCATTTCCAGAGGTAGTATATGATCGAGAACCTATGACGTATGCTTGTGGATGCAGCATAAGCAGTGGCAAAAAACGAGTTCCAGGAATTGAGGGAATAAAAATTGAAACCTTTCAGCAAACTAATGCAGCACTGGAGGTGCTCACTTATTGGTGCCAAGAAATTTGGAAGATCTGTTCAACTGATTAGAAGATATCCTTATTTGTGCCCATTCCAAGGAAATGTGATCCAGTAGAATGTGAAAATCATCTAACAATGTCATTAATATCACATGCAAGTAAAAGTTTGCTGGTTGTAATTGACAAAGAGTTGGAGAAGTACATCAACAAGGAGTTGCCAGAAATTCAAGCTGGATTCAGCAGAGGACATAGAACTAGAGACATCATTACTGACATCAGAGGGATCTTGGCAGAAAGCAGAAAATATCAGAAAGATGTTTTGTTGTTGTTAAGTATGTTGTTGTTGTTGTTGTTAAGTGCCATCGAGTTGTTAAGTATAGTCGAGTTAATTCCGACTCATAGGAACCCTGTAGAATGTTTCCAAGGAGTGGCATGAGCTTGAACCACCGACCTTGTGGTTCAAACTGACCTTGCAGTCCAGCATATTAACCCACAGTGCCACATGCTTACTTGTGCTTTATTGGATATGCAAATGCATTTGACTGTGTGGATCATAACAAACTATGGATAACATGGGGAAGAACAGGTATTCCCAAACACTTCTTTGACCAAGAGGCAGTCATTAGAACAGAACAAGTAGGATACTGAATGATTTTTAATTAGGAAAGGTCTACACCAGGGTTGTAACATTTCACCATCGTTATTCCATCTGTATGCTGACTGAATAATAGGAAAAGCTGAAATTATATAAGGAAAAATTGTAGGAAGACTCATTAACAGCCTGAAATATGCAAATAACACAGCCTTGCTTGCTAGAAGTGAAGAAGACTTGAAATAGTGATGAAGATCAAAAACTACAACCTTCATATAGATTGCACCTCAATGTAAAGAAAAAAAAATATCCTTACAACAAATGGAGTAAAGCTTGAAGTTGTCAAAGACTTCATCTTGTTTTGATCCACAATCAGTGTTTCTTTCTGCTGAGCATAGGGTTGCTATGAACAGGAACAGACTCATAGGCATCTAACAACAGAAACAGCCGTAACAACAAACCAATCTGGCAGATGTTCAGAAGAAAATCCAAAGAAGGGGTGGGGGGTAGGGGAGCATTTGAGAAGATCAGAGATATTTAAATGAATATACTAGTGGAGGCAAACTTTTTTATCTTGCTTTTGTTTGGGAGGTTGGGGTTATCATCCCTGCACAGGATCGTTTTACATGTCTACCTCAAGGTCATCAGTTCAAAACTACCAGCCTTTCCCTCAAAGAAAGATGAGGCTTTCTGCTCCCCTAAAGGTTTACAGGCTCAGAAACCCCTACACAGGGAATCTATGAGTTGGAACGATTCCACAGCGCATAACCACCACCACCATGGGCCCTGGTTGGTACTGTAGGATAATCACTGGATTTCTAACTGAAAGGTGGGCAGTTCAAATCTACCACCTACTCTGGGAAACACTATAATACAAGGTTGTAACCAACTCGAAGGCACGCAACAGCAACATATGCTGTTAGAGTCAATGGAGAAAGGAGACGGAGAGGGCAGCTCAACACCAAAGACAGGTTTGTTTAAGACAAAGCTGGAAGGGGCTTGCTGACCAGAGTCAGAAGCATGCTCTCTTATAGGCTTTGGGCTTTGATAAGCCTTGCCAGGGGGTGGGGCTTAGGCGGGGTTAACTGTGGCAAAAATGGGAAATTGAAACTTAAGGAAAATAGAAATTAAAGAGAGTTATGGCAATTGGTCTCAAAATAGTTGCACTTAGGCTCCCCTCATAGGCAATAATTATGTATCATTGTTATCATCTGGTAATAAGAGGTAACTACAAGGATGAGTGGTGGTTTCAGAGGAAGAAATGCAAGTAAAAATGTTGCCTGGTCATAATTTCATTTCCAATCAGTAATGAAAGTATGAGGAAGTAAAAAAGACAAGGTATTAAAAATGGTAAGGAATTAAAAGATTAATTTTACTCAAATTGAGTCTGAAGTATTATTTAATAGAACTGGCTCAATGTAGTTACTTTCTCTTTCCTGCCCACAGTAAGAATTGCACATACTACTGTTT
>NW_006408706.1:3878611-3890638 GCF_000296735.1 Chrysochloris asiatica
GGCTTGTGAGTTTGAACCACTGACCTTGCATTTCAAAAGGCTTTGCAGTGGCACCTTAATACACAGCGCTACAATGGGATGCCTCTCAAACCAGTGAATGTAAGCTGACCAAATAGGACACACATCCACGTCTCCTGTATAAGGTTTCCGATGAGTGGCTGGTGAGCTTGAACCACCGACCTTGTCCCACCGGCCTTGTCATTCATAAAAATTTGCAGTGCAGCATCTTAACCTGCAGCACTACACTGGGCTCCCTCTCAAAACAGTGAAAAAAGGCAGACCAAATCCGAGTCTCAGCTTGGTCTGAGTGTGTGAGTTACTGGCAGAGTAAACCGCCAGTGGTGGTGGTGGGTCTTGGCCGCTCTGTTAAGCCCCCACCTCCATTCACCCAGATGTATGTGGGCAAACCGTGAACGCTCCTATTCCTGACACCAAAGAAAAAAAATAAGATCGGAACCACACAAAATCAGCAAAGCACAGCGTGCATCTTTTTTTTTTTTCCCCCTCAAATGTTCCTGCGGAGTGTTTCTGCGATGTCTCTGCGGCCCCTATTTAGTCCAGCTGCCTTGTCTAGCCCAGGATGTGGGCTCAGGCCTCCAAGCCTGGCCGGCGAATTTAAAGGTACGCGATTTCCCACCTCCACTCCAAATTCCACAGGCTATAAGCCTTCAAGCCTTTAAACTATTCCTATCCTTGTGGGTCCGAATTTTGGAGCTCTGTCTTGCCTCTTTTTTGCCTGGAATTCTGAGTTATTTTTGACAGTGACCTTCACTATGCCTTCACCCTAGCCGCCAGCAAGCCCTGCCCTCCCTGCTTCTTCAGTAAGTCTGTAATGTCCTTACTCTGTTTCAAGCCCTTCTGAGTTTTGCTACTTGTTGAAACACTGTGGAGAGTGGATTGTGACCCAGTATAGGGTTTCCAATAGCAGGAAACCACAGTTTCCTGAGATAGAACCACAGTTCCTGAAATTCAAAAGGCTTTGCAGTCTGGCAGATTAAACCACAGCAGGGGTGCTTTGTTACTGGTGTTAAGCTGCTACTCAGCTTGGGCTGGCCCAAACCTTGATGCTTTGATGGGCAGGCCTAAGGCTAGGAGGCTAGGCAGAGGGCTGGCCTAGGCCTAAGAAGT
Organism: Chrysochloris asiatica; assembly: GCF_000296735.1. Taxonomy (NCBI): domain Eukaryota; kingdom Metazoa; phylum Chordata; class Mammalia; order Afrosoricida; family Chrysochloridae; genus Chrysochloris; species Chrysochloris asiatica. Next base: position 3,879,740 of record NW_006408706.1, read on the forward strand.
GGGCGATGGGCTTGGTGCTTGTAGGCAGATGGGGTCTGTTTTTGATGACATTTAAAATGCCTCCCTTTGTCTCCCTGTGCCTTGAGCCCCCCAATTTGTCCTATATACACGCCAGTAATGCCTAATGTGGCAATGAGGACCACCCTGGGATGGACTATGTTGGTTCCTGTGACCCCGCTAGTTCTTTGAGAGCATCCACCCTTTGAATGGGTCTGCTCAAGCCCTGCTAAGTTCTGCAGTGGGCGGGGCCTTCCCCGGGTAGGAGCCTGGAGCAGACAGGTGAAAGTTCAAAGTGCTCGTAACTCCTCAATAGCTTGATCCTTCAAAAAAACAAGTTCATAAAGTTGCAGCCTAATGTTTTATGTTTGCCCAAAGCTGCCTGTCTACCAGGCGGAGGCCCCAATTTGTGATACCTCCCCTACTTTCTCCCAAGCCCGAATACCTGTGCTGCCCGGTCAGGGAAGCGCTGGAAGTACATACTACTGTTTTTAATTCTAACATTCTCCCTAGGAATTTAACCCTTGCTAGAATGATGAGTCCTTTCCAGTGATGTGTGCTTTTGGGGAACAGGTGCATGTAAAGAAATAAAAATAAATCTGTTATATACTAGTTTGTAGGGTGTTACCATTCATTGGACAATACATTTTGCTTCCCAAAAGTCTCTAATGAAAATAAGTTTTCTTGAACATAAAATCTTATTTTTGAGGCTAAACTTATCACATTATTGTTTTAACAAGAGAGCCTAGAAAAGTACCACTCTGGGCTGGTAAATTTCAGATCAGGCAATAATAAAAATTTGTTGTGCTTTTTATATGCATGGAAGTATGCTCAGCACTTTCCTAATATTATCCCCTACAAAGAATCTAAGACTCCAATGAGTTAGGTCATGTTATTATCTTCATTTACCAACGAGGAAACTAAGAGCATTTAAGTTGCTTTCCAGAGCTCATAGATCAGAGACAGGACTAAGTTCAGTCTTGTGACTTAAGCTACATCACAAATAACCACTCCACGCCACCGCTGCTAATGAAAAATGGAAGTCCTGCAGCTAAGGCTCTTTACAGGAAGTTGGACCTAGAACAAAGGTCACGGTGAATATGCCTGCTAAAAAAGTTGAAGGTTCTTCAGGTTTCAAGACAGAAGGAAAGCATAGTAACAGAAGTATTTCGAAAGGGGAAACTGATGGTTTTGGAACAACAGAAACAGAATGCCAAATTTAATTACAGCATTGAGTCTGAATAGAGTTTGTTTCTTTGGGCAAAACCATGATTTTGGTGGTTATAGAATAATGGAGAGGGTTGTGAATGGAGTCTGAGTGGTGTGAATGGTTAACATGAGTAGTTGCTAAATAGAAGATGGAGGTTTGCGTCCTCTCATGGGTGTCTTGGAAGAAAGACTTGATTGTCTAATTCCAAAATTAAGTCATTGAAAAACCTATGGAGTGGAGTGAAAATTTCAAGGTGTACTCTGACAAACATGGAGTTGCCATAATTTTAAGTAACTTTTGTTGGTTTATCACCCTTGTTTCCTGCATATTTACTAATGGAACCAGAAGATGGTCCTGGTTTCTGAAAGGTATTCAAAATCCCTCTTCTTAACACATATGCATGTAAGCAATGCTCTTTTTCTTAAAGTAATTCATAATTAGTTCATAAAAGGACAGGAAACAAATGAGGTTCATGGAAATTTATTTGGAATAAATTTTATCTTTTCATTTTTAATTTAAAACCTTGTAAGTACTCTTATTGTTTTCTACTTTATGCAAAGTTTGAAGAGCTCCAAGCCATGAGATTGTAGTTTCATTTCAGAGCTCCTTTTTTTTTTCATCCTGGCTTTTTCTTAAAAATGCTATTCTTATTTTGCAAGAAACCCCTAATATAAAGCAGACTTCCATCTGTTTATTAATCATTCTGAGTGCTTATTGAGTGGCTCATTCTTCATTCTGGGATCTCTGGAGAGTTAGTTCTGTGAGTATATTTTTTTTGATATTTGTTTTACAAAGGCCAACTAAGGCAAGAAATCATTTTCTTGACCAGGATTAATAAAATGTTTGTGATAGAGTTTGTACTTCAGCTCAAGTCTACAAAAACAATTGTTTTCTTCCTCAGTACCTGGTTGGAATTTATTTTGACTGGAATGTTGACTTAACTTCCATTTTAAACCTTTTCCTTTTCAAAGTATTTTGAATTGTGAACATAATATAACAGTGAGAAATTATTAAGAAAGAGGTAGCAATTTCTTTCCACATCTCTGAGGAAACCAGTGCCAACAACCTGATGAGCATCCTTCAAATTTTCTCCAAGGATACAGAAACCTGTACAAGTAAGCACACACACTCACACATTCATGTTGCTTGTTTCTACAAACAGTATCACACACATTAATCTGCAACTTTCTACTTTAACAATATGTTATGAACACCCTTGTAACTCATTTTTAAAATAGCTACAGTTTAAGTCTAGATTCCCCCAAAAGCATGTGACAATGGCTTTCTTACAGTTTATTCTGGAAAATGATACCAAAGACTGGAAGTAGAAGATTAGGAAGAGTGAAACAGTAGAGGTGGGAAAGAAAACCAATGGTTCAGCATTAAGATGGTCAGAACTGTAGAAAACTGGGTTCTACTGGGGAGAAATATAGAATGCATCTATTGAATAGATGTATTGTTCAAAGTTTAAATTTTTGGTCCACCACAATGCTGTACTGAATATCTTTATGCATCCAATCTTATTTAATGGTGATTTTATTTCTTTATAATATATTTTCAAAAGTGACATTGTTGGTCCAAAATACTTTTCATCTATGAACTCATTCATTCCTCCCCATAACATAGTATTATTGCTGTCTTAATTTTTCAGATGAGGAATCAAGGATACACAAGAGTCCAGGATATGGATGTATTTAGAATTTTTTAATAGGTACTGAATATTAAAAAGCAAAAATATTTTTGGAATATAATTTTAAAATCTTGTTGTTATTAATTTAATGTGTTTTCATTTCTTTAACCTGTAAATCATGTTTTCTTACAGTCATTTTAACATCTTTTTTCCAGAGAGGAAGGAAGATAGATGCCATGCTCAGAAATAGGGGGTTCCGTCCTAACAGGAAACTTTGCAGACAATGAGATAAGGTAGAAGGTCAGATCCTTGCTGGCAAGCTATCTGGAAGGTCATAGTTCCACAGGGGAGATTACCATTCGCTGAAATCTGTAAGATTGACCTAATGGATGTTGTAGCTTTTTGCCTTTGAAAACCTTGGGGGAAGATTTGTTTGGAAAACTGATCAGGGATGGGAAACATTGGTTCACTAACTCATCTTACGCATTAGATGACAGTATGGCAATCTGCCATCAGGCAGAGTTGTTGTAGTTAAGTACTGTGGAGTCAGTTCCAATTCATAGTAACACTGCACAAGGTGTCCGAGGCTGTAAATCTTTGCGGGAGCAGAACGCTTCATCTTTCTCCCACAGAACCACTGGTAGTTTTGAACTTCTGACCTTGAGGTTGGCAGCCCGACTCATAACCAGTGCGCTACCAGAGTACCTACTCTGCTATAAGGCAGAGTAGGGAACAATAAGTCAAAGGACATGTAATCTGAACTAAACTACAGATATCTTTGACAATAAAATGTACCAATTTGTTGAAGTAGCCCTCAGTAACATGGCTGAGTTTCTTGAGAGAAGATAACTGCAACTACTTTTTCCTCCTTTAGCGACATATCACGGGCATGCCTTAAGGCCCACAGATATATCTCGAACTCATTTTTAAAGTAGCTGTGGTTTTATCCCTCCACTTGTCTGTCAGTTGCACTGTGATGACTTGCATGTTGCTGTGATGCTGGAAGTGATGCCACCAGTATTTTGAACCCTGGCAGGGTCACTCACGGCAGATGGATTTCAGCTGGACTTTCAGACTAAGACAGACTTGGAAGAAGGAGAAGCAGATTACTTCTGAATTATTAGCCACTGAAAACTTCATGAATAGCAGTTAAGCACCGTCAGATAACAACATGGTATTGAATATTGAAACATGATGAATAGCACCAGAATATTGTCAGATATAGTGCTGAAAGATGAGCTCCTCAGGTTGGAAGCCACTCAAAATATAACTGGGAAAGAGTTGCCTCCTCAAAGTAGAGTTAATCATGATGAATGGAGTAAAGCTTTTAGGACCTTCGATTCCTTATGGGACACAATTCAAAATGAGAAGAAACAACTGTAAATATCCATTAGTAATCAGAATACAGAATGTACAAAGTTTGAATCTAAGAAAACTGGAAATTGTCAAAATTGAAATGAAATGCAAAAACATCAACATCCTAGACATTGTTGTTGTATTAAGTGCCATTGAATCTGTTCCGACCCTTAGCAACCCTGTATAGGGTTTCCAAGGAGCAGCTGGTGGGCTTGAACCAGTGACCTTGCTGTTCAAAGTGACTCTGCAATCCAGCACATTAACCCACAGTGCCACACCAGAAGTGAGCTGAAATATTTAGGATTGAATATTTTAAATCTGACAATCACATGGTCTACTATGCTGGGAATGACAAATTGAATAGGAAGGATGTCACATTCATCATCAAAAAGAACACATCATCATTCATCATCAAAAAGAAGGGACCAGGAAGAAAACATCTCAACTCTCTTGCCTGTTAGCCTGTTAGTTGCCTGTTGATTCCTCCCATTAACCAAACTCAAATGGAAATTAAGAAGCAAAATGGCATCAGATAATGCAAAAACTAGCCTCCTGGGGGACAGAGAAGGGAGAATATGGGATTTGTGTGGATATGGGGGTTGGAGCAGCAAAGAACATAACAAATACTTGTTGAATGAATAAAAAGATACTCACCAGAATCCAACAAAGTATCTAGTAAGTACTCAATATTATTTTTAATGAATGAATAAATTTGTTACACCATATATACCATATATGTCTTCTTGGTGTATTGGCTATTTGGGGTCATAATCAGCACATGTCAATTATGTTTATTTGCTTATAACATCTTAACTCTAAAATATCACCAAACCTAGATTCCATATCCAGAAAGCTTACCCAGCACATATTTTCTGGAAGGAGTGGAAAGTAGTTAAAAAAAAAAAAACCTTAATTTTTTAAATTAAATTTGTTGGTGGTTACAATATATAGCAATAAAATATTCACCAACTCAAAAAAACAAAACAAAGAACATGTCAAGATCTTTTGGAAGTACAATGCTATCTGTGATAAGATATTATCCATATGCCTTCAAGGGATATTGGTTAATACCACTATTGTTCAAATTTGGGCACCAACAACTGAAGCCAGTACTGATGAATATGACAAATTCTACCAACTTATTCAGTTTGAAATCGATCAAACATTCAATCAAAATATATTGATAATTACTGGTGAATGGATTGTAAAGGTTGGAAACAAAGAAGAAGAATCAGTAGTTGTAAAATATGGTTTTGGTGATAGAAATTATGTTGGCGATCACGTGACAGAATTTTGCAAGGCCAAAGACTTCAATGCAAATACCTTTTGTAAAGAACAAAAAAGATGATTATACACTTGGACCTTACCAGATGGAACACACAGAAATCAAATGGACAACACCTGTGGAAAGAGGCAGTAGAAAAGCTCCATATCATCAGCCAAAGCTAGGCCAGAGCAGACTGTGGACAGAAAATCAATTGTTAATAAGCAAGCTTAGGCTGAAACTAAAGAAAATTAAAACAAGTCAACAAGAGTCTAAATATGACCTTGAATATATCCCCCCTGAATTTACAGATCATATCAAGAGTCAATTTGGTGAATTAGACATTAGTGACTGAAAACCAGAGAGTTGTGGGATGATATCAAGAATATCATACAGGAAGAAAGCAAAAGGTCATTAAGAAGACAAGAAAGAAGAGAAAAACCAAAATGGATATATAAAGAGACATTGAAACTTGCTCTCAAGTATAGAGATACTAAAAAAAAAAAAAAAAATGGAAGAAATGAGGAGGCAAAAAAAGATGAACAAATAATTTTAAAGGTCAGCTCGAGAAGAAATTATCTGTCACAAAATTTTGCGACAAAATATTAAAACGAAATGTGCAAAGAATTTTAGGTAGAAAACTAAAAAGGAAGAACTTGCTCAGCATTTCTCAAATTAAAAGCACTGAGGGAAAAAAAATTAAGTCTTGACTTGCAATATTGAAAGATTCTATGGGCAAAATATTGAATGATGCAGAAAGCATCAAAATAAGGTAGAAGAAATACAGAATCACTGTATCAAAAAGAAATGGTCGATGTCCAACCATTTCAACAAGTAGCATATGATCAAGAGTCAATGGTAATGAAGGAAAAAATCCAAGGTGCACTGAAGGCATTGGTAAGGAACAAGGCTCTGGTAATTGATGGACTACAAATTAGAATATTCCAAAAACTGATATAGCACTGGAGGGACTCACTCATTTATGCCAAGAAATTTGTAAGACAGCTACCTGGCCAATTGATTGGAAGAGATTCATATTTGTTGTTATCCAATGAGAGGTGACCCAATGGAATAATAAAATCATAGTACAATATCATTAATATCACATGCAAGCAAAATTTTGCGACAGATAATTCAATATTGATTGCAACAGTACATTGAAAGACAACTGCCATCAGTTCAAACCGAATTGAGACAAGGATATGGAATGAGAGCTAGCCTTGCTGATTTCAGATGGCTCTTACCTGAAAGTAGAGAAAATGAGAAAGCTGTTTATTGATTATGCAAAGGCTTTCAACTGCGTGGATCATGACAAGCTATGGACAACATTGCTGATAGTGAGTATTCTGAAACACTCGTGCTCATGAGTAACCTGTACATACACCAAGAAGCAATCTTTAGAAAAGAACAAGGGGACACTGAATGGCTTAAAATTGGGGAAGGTGTGCACCAGTGTTGTATTCTTTCACCATAATTATTCAATCTGTATGCTGAGCAAATATTTTGAAAAGCTGGATTATATGAAGAAGTTCATGGCTTCACTACTGGATATGCAGATGACACAACCTTGCTTGCTGAAAGTGAAGAAGGCTTAAAATATTTAATGATGAAAATCAAAGACCACAGCCTATGGTTTGAGTTCTACCTCAATGTCAATAAACCAAAAATCCTCACCACTGGACCAATAAATAACATCATGATAAATGGAGAAAAACTTCATTTTGCTTGGATCCACCATCAACACTCAGGGAAACAGTAGTCAAGAGATAAAAAGACAGATTGCATTAGACAAACCTGTTGCACAATTCCTTTAAGTATTCAGGAGCAAAGATAATCAGTTTGAGAACTAAAGAATGCCGGATCTAAGTCACAGTATTTTCAATGCCTCGTATACATGTTAAAATTGAACACTGAATAAGGAAGCTTGTGTAAGAACTGATGTGTTTGAGTTATGGTGTTGGAGGTATGGACTGCCAGAGAACAAACAAGTCTGTGTTTGAAGTACAACCAGATGTTCCTTAAAAGCCAAGATGACCCGACTATATCTCTCATACTTAGGACATATTATCAGGAAAGAGCAGTCCCTGGAGAAGGACATCATGCTTGGTGAAATGGAGAGTTATCAAAAAAAGAGGGAAACACCAAATGAGATGAATTGGCACAGTGGCAGTAGCAATGAGCTCACACATAGCAGCAGTTGTGAGGATGGCGAGGACCAGGTGGTTTTTGTTGTCCAAAGGATTGCTATAGGTCAGAAATTACTAGACAACACATGAGAACAACAACAATGGTTTTACCTTGGATTACCCTAAAAGAAACTGAAGACAAGCGTTTATCTTCAGGTAGTTGTTGTTAGGTGCCATCGAGTCAGTACTGATTCATAGTGACCCTATGAAAAATAGATCGAAACACTGCCCTTTCTTGGGCCAACCTCAATTGTTGCTATGCCTGAACCCATTGTTGCTGCTACCATGCCAGTTCATCTCATTAGGGGTCTTCCTCTTTTTCTCTGACCTACCACTTTACCAAACATGATATCCTTCTCCAGGGACAGGTCCTTCCTGATAATATGTGCTAAGTATGAGTGACAAAGTCTATCATCCTGGCTTCCAAGGGTCACTCTGGATGTACTTCGTCCAACACAGATCTGTTTGTTCTTTTGACAATCTAGGGTACTTTCAATATTCTCTTCCAACACCATAACTCAAATGCATCAATTCTTCGATGGTCTTCCTTACACACTGTTCAACTTTCATGCATATGAAGTTACTGAAAATACTATGGCTTGAGTCAGGTGCACCTTCGTTCTCAAACTGACGTCTTTGATCTTCAGCACTTTAAAGAGGTCTTGTGCAGCAGTTTTGCCTAAAGCAATATGTCCTTTGATTTCTTGACTGCTACTTCCGTGAATGTTGATGGTTGATTAAAGCAAAATGAAGTTTTTGACAACTTCAATCTTTTCTCCATTGATAAGAATATTGTTTACTAGTCCAGTAGTGAGGATTTCTGTATTCTTTACATCGAGGTACAACTCATACGGAAGGCTGTGGTCTTTGATCTTTATTAGTAAATATTTTAAGTTCTCTTTGCTTTGAACAAGCAAGGTTGTGATGTGTCTATATCACAGGTTGTTAATGAGTCTTCTTCCAATCCTGATGGCACATTTTTCTTTCAGATAATCCATCTTTTTAAATTATTTGCTCAGTGTACAGATTGAATAACTATGGTGAAAGAATACAATCCCGGAGCACACTTTCCCAATTTTATACCATTTGGTGTTCCCTTGCTCTGTTTGAACAACTACATCTTGGTTTATGTACAGGTGCCTCATGAGCATAGCTAAGTGTTCTGGAATACTCATTCTTTACAACATTGTCCATAACTTTTCATGATCCATATAACTGAAAGAGTTTATCTGGCAATAAAGCACAGGTATACATTTTTCTGATGTTCTCTGGTCAAGATCTATGTGACATCAGCACTGACATCCCTCGTCCATGTCCTCTTCTGAATCTGGCTTGAACCTCTGTAAGTTCTCTGTTAGTGTATGGTTGCAGTCATTTTTTTGTATTATCGTTAGTAAAATTTGACTTGCATCAAACATTAATGATGCTATCCAATGATTTCAGCATTCAGTTAGGTCATTTTTCTTTGGAATGGGCATAAATACAGATCTCTTCAAGCCAATTGGCCAACTATTTATCTTCCAAATTTCTTCACATAAAATGAGTGAGTGATTTCAGTGCTACATCAATTTGTTGAACTATTTCAATTCATCTATTCCTAGTGCCTTGTTCTTTGTCATTTCTTTCAATACACCTTGGACTTCTTTCTTCAGGATGATTGACTCTTGATGAAATGCAACCTCTTGAAAGGGTTGAATATCATTTGTTCTGGTAAATTAGCCCACTGGCCAGAAATGGAAGATTTGGAATAATGAAAAAGGGGAGGAGGGAGAGGCCAGCAATGGATCCCTGGTATTAAGTGGATGCTCTTCTAAGTACAGAGAAAAGAGCACTTATGTTCAAAAGGTACTAAGAATAAATGAACCACAATATGGACATCTCTTATGAGACAGAAATGGGTATCCCAAATTATTAATTTCAAATCAAATGAATTTCTAGTCAGATAAATTAAATCTTGACTACTCTAGAAGCTCAGGTTTCTGGGCCAGTCATAATCCTATGAACAATAGACTCACAGATGCTAATGCAAGGTTCTGTCTCTCAATGAAACAGCCATCTTATAAGTATAACCAATATGTGAACAATTAAACCTGAACATGATTTGCTATGTTTTATTAGTTTTCTGCAAGAGAAAGACTAGACTTTCTGTTTGGTATAGGTTTACAGTCTCAGAAACCCTACACAGGGTCTCTGTGAGCTGGAATCAACTCAATGGCCATCAATTTGGTCTGGTTTGGGTTTGCAGCTGTAGAAAATTACCACAAACACAATGGAAACATGTTCATTTTCTTATAATTTCTGTAGGTCAGAATTATGAGTTAATTCAGCTGGTTTTTTTTGCTTAAAGTTCTCACATGGCTGAAACTAAGGTTTTGCTTGAGTTGCAATTCTTACTGAAAGCTCTGGGGAAGAATCTGATTCCAAGCTCATCATAGTTGTTGGCTGAATTCATTGACTTGTGGTTATAGAACTGAGGTCTCTGTTTCATTTTCTGGTGCCAACCAGGGACCTTGAGTTTCATAGAGTCCTTCTCATGCTTCCTATGTGACTCTCTATGACCTCTTCCAACAATGGTGAGTTGTGTTTTTATCACATTTTGAATCTACCTTCCCCTTTTGCTACATCTCTCTGACTCTGGGAAGAGAAAGTTCTCTTTTTTTAAGAAATTGTGTGATTTCATTTGGGCCCACCAGTAAAATCCAGAATAATCTCATTATTTTAAGGTTGTAACCTTTACTACAGAAATCCTTTATAAATCAAATGTTTGAACTCTAGGTTGACAGTGGGAAGGTTGGCAGTTTGAACTCACCCTGAGGCACCTTGGAAGGTGGTGGTCTGCTCCCAAAAAGTAACAGCCATGAAAATTCTACTCTAGAGAAATTCTATTCTGCACCCATGTACTTGTCATGAGTCAGAATCAACTCGAAAGTACCTAACAACAACAATAAATGCCTTGATTATATCTGCAAAATCCTGTTTGCCATGTAATATACTATATTCACAGGTTCCAGGAAGTAAGTAATCCTCAGATAGATCCATGTCTAATCCCTGACCCACCAGCTGCTCCTTGGAAACCCTATACAGGGTCACTATGATCTGGAACCAACTTGATGGTGCCTAACAACAACAACAATCCCATGTTATAATAATAATAAGGATAAAATGATAAAAATGATAATGGAAACACAGAGGAAGAAGGTGGTGAATCTGTTTGAAAAAATGCTTCATCAAGGAGATAGCATTTCTTATTTATTTA
>NW_006408706.1:3890834-3892964 GCF_000296735.1 Chrysochloris asiatica
ATTGTTCCGTTTGAGCTCATTGTTGTTGCCACTGTGTCAATCAATCTGATTGGGGGGTCTTCCTCTTTTTTTGCTGACCCTCCACTTTTCCAACTAGGACTTCCCTCTCCAGAGACTGATCCCTTCAGACTACATGTCTAACAAATGAGAAGTGAACTCTTAACATTGTTCTAAGGAGCATTCTGGCTGTACTCCTTCCAAGACAGGGATTTTTTTGTTGTTTTTCTGACAGATTATGGTACTTTCAATATACTTTGCCAACAACATAATTCAGATGCGATTCTTCTACTCTGTTCCTTATTCACTGTCCATCTTTCACATGCATATGAGGCAATCGAAAATACCATGGCTTGGGTAAGGTGCACCTTAGTCCTCACACTGGTATCCTTGCTCTTTAACAGCTTAAATAGTCCTTTTGTGGTATATTTGCCTAATGCAATATGTTGTTTGATTTCTTGACTGCTGCTTCCATGAGAGTTGATTGTGGTTCCAAACAAAATGAAGTCCTTGGCAACTTCAATCTTTTCTCTATTTATATAGAGATTGTTTATTGGTCTAGTGGTGAGGATTTTTGTTTTATTTACATTGAGGTGCAATTTATACTGAGGCCTGTAGTCTTTGATATTCATCAGTAAATATGTTAAATTCTGTTCACTTCCATCAAGAAAAGTTATATCATAATATCTGTCATTTACCAAATGCAAATGAATGAGAGATATTACTGTTAATGTTCCTATTATCGCTATAGTTAGAGAAGATTGAGAAAGAGTAGGGAAGTGGCAGGGGTAAGGCTAAAAATGTAAGCTAGGGTCAGAGTGCTATGCCAGAATGTAACAGTATTCTTTTGAGACATTTTCCTCTTTTAGCTTTTCTGATATCTCTCTTCTCAGTTTCATTTTGCTTTTGAGTGTCGCTTCTCAGTTTTCTTCATTGGGTGAAAACCTAATTCTTCTTTCCTAAAGTAGATTGCATGACTAGTAGAAAAACATGCCTCCAAAATATGTGATGAGTTGGAAATAATGGCAACTAGCATCAATATTAAGGAGTCCTGGTGTAGTTTTGTAGGATAAGCACTAGACCACAGGTTGTTTTGAAAAGCAAGGTTGGTGGTTCAAACTCATCAATTGCTGCTTGCAGACCCTATACAGGGTCGCTATGGGTTGGAAGCGACTCAACACCACTAAACAACAACAGCAACAACAATAATGAGTTTAATTGAGTTTATCCTATATGCAAAAGGGAGACGCTGAAGTCAGTTTTTAGGTCAGTGAATGGCATTACTAGACAAATGCTTCAACAGGTAATTTTTGTAGGTGAGACGAATGGATTGGAGGAAATGAAAGAGATAGGTCTACAAAGCATCTATTTAGGTTTCTTTGTAATCATTATGAAGGAGCTCTGGTAGCCTACCTAGTAGGTTATAAATTGGGTAGCTAACTGAAAGTCAGCAGTTCAAATCTACCCACAGGACAAAGATAAGGCTTTCTGCTACCCAAAAGACATGCAGTCTCAAAAACCCTATACAGAGTTACTATGAGTCGGAACCGACTTCTTGCCACATCACCACTACCGCCATGATCCATATGAGAGATGATAAAGATGAGTGATTGTGAAGATGGGAAATAAAGAATAAATCTGAAAGATTCTTGTGTAGGTTTGGGAGAGTATCAATTGGGCAAGACTATGATACATACATATTTTTGACTTGTTGATAAGATTAAATAAATGCTGAAATAGAAAATTTAGAAAGTGTACTATATTCATGGGAAAATACTAGGCTTGGTTTTGAACATGTGGTGATTGGGGCACTGAGAGACATACAAGAAGCTATTTTTAATAGGCTATTGGAGATATTGGTTGGTTGATTATGTGCCGTGGAGTCGGTTCTGACTCATAATGACCCTGTACAGGGTTTCTGAGGCTGTAAATCTTTACGGGAGCAGAAAGCCTCACCTTTCTCCTGGAGTACAGCTGGTAGTTTCGAACTGCTGACCCTGCAGTTGGTTCACAGCCCAATAGAGCATAAATATATATTGTATGCTTTAAAACATTGTTCCAAATATGTATATATAACATTTTACTAGTCGGAATTGACTTGATGGCATGTAACAATGTTGTTGTTGTTGTTGT
>NW_006408706.1:3893094-3895869 GCF_000296735.1 Chrysochloris asiatica
CTACCAGAGCTCCTTAACAATAACAGCAAACAAATCTGTGAGGGATTTCTTGTCCTTATTTTCTGAAGTAGTAACCTTTATTTCCTTATATACCTATGAGAAGTGAACTCAATGATGTATTGAGTGTCAAAAGTGGAAAAATTAAGATCTCAAAGTATGGCAGCTCCTTGGCTCTTCTCATTCTGACCTCCTGACTATTTTTCTTTGATGATCATGAGATCCTCTTCCTACTTCTGAAATAGCTTATTTTATATCCACATGAGAGTTCCAAATAAAATTTGCCCTTTTAACAATCACTTACAACTGAATCCTATAATCCTATCAGCATCTTCTCCCACTTTCTCTTACCCAGATCCATCAGGAAATAGTTGTTTTCTGAGAGTTACCAAGACTTTGGGTAGAAGAGTTATATGAAGTAATTGACTGCAATGAACATTGTCTTTATAATGTTTGTATCATGTTTTATCAAGAGGGACTAACCCCTGAAGAAGGACATCATGCTTGGTAAAGTTGAAGGTCAGTGATGAAGAGGAAGACCTTCAAGGAGATGGATTGACACAGTGGCAACAGTTAGCTCAAACAGCAATTGTGAGTATTGTACAGGACCAGGCAGTACTTTGTTCTGTTGTACAATAAGTCAAAACCAACTCGACGGCACTTTGCAATAAGAATAAAAGCCTAAAATGCCTTAAAGAAGATACTGATGTCAAAGGTGATTCTGGTGAAGAAAGAAAAGGAAGGGAGGAGAATATAAAGAAACTCTCTATTGCCTTAGAGAATACATGTTGTGCCATCAACAGAATGTTGCTAGACATGAAGATATTAAATGTGCTTTTGGTAAGGCTTTAAAAGAAAACAATGAAAATACGAATGGACAATGAAAGAAGGGTGATACTTTTTATGCAGTAACAAAAAACTTGCTTGAATTATATTCAGATGTTTGATAATAGTTGGAACTTGTAAGTGATAGCTGGTTGAGGAGATGTTTAAACAAGATCTTAAACAGGCCACGCACTTTCTCCTTGACATAGTAAAATGTGAGAAGAAAGAAATAGATGTAAATGAACTGTGTAAAAATGAAAACAAAACTCAAAATTCTGGAAAATTCTGTTGTTCAAATTAAATAACATACCTTAAAACTCTCTCCAAGGACTTGATGATTCAATCTTTTGTTAAAGAGATTAAACCTGGGACTGATGGACCTAATCATTAGTTTGTTGTTGTTGTTGCTGTTAGGCAGTGCCCAGCCGATTCTGACTCATAGTGACCCTCTACTCAACAGAATCAATCACTGCCCTGTCCTGTCTCATCCTCACAACTGTTACTGTGTTTGAGCCCGTTGTTGTTGCCATTGTGTCAGTCCATCATGTTGGGGTCTTCCTCTTTTTTACTTACCCTCCACTTTTCCAAGCATGATGTCCTTTTCCAGGAACTGGTCCTTCCTGAAATCATGACTGAAGTACGAGACACAATTTCACAATCCTGGTTTCTAAGGAACATTCTGACTATACTTATTCCAAGATAGATTTGTTTGTTCTTCTGGCAGTCCATAGTACTTTCCGCATACTTTGCCAAAAGTATAAATCAAGTAAGTTATTCTACAGTTTCCTTATGCACTGTCCAACTTGCTTAAGCATAGGAGGTGATTGAAAATACTATGGCTTAGGTCAAGCACCCCTTAGTCCTCAAAGTGACATCTTTGCTCTTTAATACTTTAAAAAGATTTTTTTTTTTGCTACATATTTTCCTAATGCAATAAGTCATTTGATTACTTTCCTTTTGCTTCCATGAACACTGATTGCAGTTCCGAGCAAAATGAAGCCTTTAACAAAATGAAAATTTTCTCCATTTATCATGATGCTATTTACTGTTCCAGTTGTGAGGGTTTTATTTTCCTTACATTGAGGTACAATTCATCTTAAGGCTGTAGGTTTCAATCTTTATAAGTGAATAGTTGAAGTCTTCTTTGTTTCCAGCAAGCAAGGATATATCATCTGCATATCTCAGGTTGTTAATGAGTCTTCCTTCAATTTTGATGTCACATTCTTCCTATAATCAAGCTTCTCACATTATTTGCTGAGGATACAAGTCGAGTAAGTATGGTGAAACAACACGTCTGGCATAAATCTTTCCTGACTTTAAATAAGTTAGTATGTATTTGTTCTGTTAAGACGACTGCCTCTAGGTCTATGTACAGGTTCCTCATTAGCAGTTCTGGAATACTCTTGCAATGTTATCCATAGTTTGCTATGATTCACATCGTCAAATGCTTTTGAATAGTGAATAAAGCACAAGTAAGCATATTTCTGGAGTCCTGGTGTGGCACTCTGGTTTAATGTGCTGGACTGCAAGATCAGATTGAATCGCAACTGCGGCATTTCAAGCTCACTAGCTGCTCCTCAGAAACCTTATACAGGGTTGCTATGGGTCAGAACTGTCTCAATGGCACTTAACAACAACAACAATGAAACATTTTTCTGGAATTCTCTTCTTTCAGTAAAAATCCATCTGATATTCTGATGTCAGAAAAGATGTCATTAGTTCTATGTCCTCTTATCTGTCAATTTGTCAAACTATGATGGCTTGAGTGTTGTAATGCTGAAAGCTATGCCGCCAGTTATTTAAACACCTGCATGGTCACCCATGGTGGACAGGTTTCAGATGAGCTTCCAGAAGAAGACAGACTAGAAAGAAGCAGAGGAGAAACTTTTGAAAATTTAGTGACAGAAAACCTGATAAATAGCAGTGGAACACTGTCAGATGGCACCAGAATAC
>NW_006408706.1:3896359-3897331 GCF_000296735.1 Chrysochloris asiatica
ATCAAACATGCAGTCAAGGTATATTGATTATTCCTGGTGATTGGAATTATTCCTGGATTATTCCTGGAAAGGTTGGAAACAAAGAGAAAGGATCAGTAGTTGGAACATATGACTTTGGTGATAGAAATGATGCTAGAGATCACATAATAGAATTTTGCAAGAGCAATAACATATTTATTGCAAACAATTTTTTTAAACAACATAAAAGACAAATATACACATGGATACAACCAGAAGGAATACACAAAAATCGAACTGAACACATCTGTAGGAAGAGACGGCAGAAAGGCGGTGGGCAGGCTGTGAAACAGACCATCAATTGCTCATATGCAAGTTCAGGCTGACGCAGAAGAAAATTAAAGTATGCCCATGAGAGTAAAAATTTGACCTTGAACATATCCCACCTGAATATAGAGATCATCTCAAGAACAGACTTAATGCATTAGGTACGAATAATCAAAGACCAGAAGAGAACAACTACAACAGTACCTTGATAAGGAAACGCCAGAGGTTCAAGCCAAATTCAGATGAGGATGTGGAATGAAGGATATCATTGCTGACATCATATGGATCTTGGCTAAAAGCATAAAGAGGCTTACCTGTGTTTTATTGACTATACAAAGATTTTTGACCGCATGGATCATGACAAGCAATGGAGGACTTTGTGGAAAATAAGTATTCTTAAACACTTAATTGGGTTCATGAGGGACCTGTACATATACCATGAGGCAGTTTTTGAAGAGAACAAGGGAAGACAGTATCATTTAAAATCAGGAAAGTGTGTACTAGGATTGTATTATTTCACCATAGGTGTGGCACTGTGGGCTAATGCAGCAGCCTGCAAAGTCATTTGAACTGCAAGGTCGGTGGTTCAAGCTCACCAGTTTCTCCTCGGAAACCCTGTACAGGGTCACTATGGGTCCAAACCAACTTGATGACACTTCACAACAACAACAATATTTAATCTGTATG
>NW_006408706.1:3898661-3903151 GCF_000296735.1 Chrysochloris asiatica
TTCTGCTGTGTATGGGGTCGCTATGAGTCGGTTCCGACTTGATGGCACCTGATAACAACAACAACAAGAAAAACAACATGTCCTTTTATGAATTTGACTTGAATTTCTAGCAGTTCCTGTTGATGTGCTACTGCAACCATTTTTAAGTTATTTCAGCAAAATTTTACTTGCATGTTATATTAATGATATTATACAATGATTTCTCCATTCTGTTGGGTAATTTTTCTTTAAAATGGCTGTAAATATGGATCTTTTCCAATCAGTTGGCTAGATAGCTGTCTTTCAGATTTCTTGGCATAGAAATGTGATCTTGGTGAGAGCCTTCTGTGCTGTATCAGTTTGTTTGAAATATTTCAATTGTTATTCAGTCAACCCAGGAGCATCTGTTTTGCCAAAGCCTTCAGTGCTACTTGGATTTCTTTCTTCAGCATGATCGGTTCTTGAATCATATGCTGCCACTTGAAATGGTTTAACATTGACCAATTCTTTTTGGAACAGTGATTGTGTGTTCCTTTCATGATTTTTTTGGTGCTTCCCACCTCATTCAATATTTTGCCTAAAGAATCCTTCAGTATTATATGTCTAGTCTTGAATTTTTTTCTTTAATTCTTTCATCTTGAAAAATACTGAGCATGATATTCTCTTTTGGTTTTTGAACTTCAGGTTTTTGCATATTTTATTATAATACTTGACTTTGTCTTCTCAAGCTGCCATTTAAAAATTTCCATTCAACTCTTTTACTAATCATTGCTTCTCTAAGATCAAGAGCAATGTTCAGAGTCTCGTCTGACATCCATTCTGGTTTTTTTTTTCTTTCTTTCCTGTACTTTTAATGACCTTTTACTTTCTTCATACATGTTGTTCTTGATGTCATCCCACAATCTTCTGGTCTTCTGTCTTTGGTTTGTTGTTGTTAAGTGCCATCTAATTATTTAAGACCCATAGTGACCTTGTATAGAGTTTCCAAGGAGTGTCTGGTGAGCTTGAACCACCAACCTTGTGGTTCAAACTTATTTTGCAGTCTAGCACATTACCCTAGAGCGCCTAACCAGGACTCTTGTCATTGGTTTATAACCCATCAAATAAGTTCTTGAGATAGACTCTAAATTCAGGTGGGATATATTCAAGGTCAAATTTTGACTTTCATGGACTTGTTTTAATTTTCTTCAGTTTCAGCCAGAACTTGCATATAAGTAGTTCATGAGCTGTTCCACAGTCTGCCCCTGACCTTACTTAGGCTGATGTTATTGAGTGTCTCCATCATTTTTACCTACAGATGTAGTCAGTTTGATTCTTGTTTATTCCATCTGTGTATAGTTGTTTATCATTTATGTTGTTGAAAAAGATATTTGAAATACATATGTCAGTCATCTTGCAAGATTCTGTTATATGACCTTCAGCATCAATTCTATCTCCAAGGCCATATTTTCCTTTCTCTTTGTTTCCAACTTTTGCATTCTAATCACCAGTAATTATCAATGCATCTCAATTGCATGTTTGGTCAATTTCTGACTGAACAAGTTGGCAAAATTCCTCAACTTCGTCATCATTGGTTTTAGTGATTGGTGCACAAATGCAAATAATAGTGATATTCGCTGATCTTCCTTGTAGGTGTATGAAGATTATCACTGATAGCATTGTACTTCAAGACAGATCTTGCAATGATCTTTTTGACACCTTTCCTCTTCAGTTTATTGTTCCCAGCATAAGAAATCATATATTTATCTGATTAAAATTAGCCAATTCCAGTCCATATCAGCTCAGTCATGCCTAGGAGATCGATCTTTATCCATTTAATGACATATCTGATGACTTCCAACTTCCCTAGATCCATACTTTATACGTTCCACAATCTGATTATTAATGGATATTTACAGTTATTTCTTATCATTTTGAGTTGTGCTGCATCAGCAAATAAAGGTCCCCAAAGCTTTACTCCTTCCATGTCAATTATACTTTGAGAAAGCAGCTGTTCCCCAGTCGTATTTTGAATGCCTTCCAAACTGGAAAAAACCCATCTTTGCACTATGTCAGACACTGTTTCACTGCTAATCTTAAGGTTTACAGTGGCTAACCATTCAGAAGTTGTTCACCATTCCTTCTTCCCAGCCCATCTTAGTCTGAAAGCTATCCACCATGGGTGACCCTGTTGTTGTTAAGTGTTGTTGAGTCTGTTCTGATTCATAGCAACTGTATATAGGATTTCCAAGGAGCAGATGGTGGGTTTGAACTTCTGACCTTGTGGTTTAAACAGACCTTGTGGTCCAGTGCTTATCCTACATTTCCACACCAAGACTTCCTGGGTGACCCTGCTGGTATTTAATCCTGTGGCATACTTCCAACTTCACAGCAAAACACAAGCCACCACAACACAACAAACTGACAGACAAGTGGTAGAACCATTAGCTGAGACTGAAAGTATGAAAGGAAAGAACACTGTCAAGTTCTTGGAATTCTACCTGTAGTAAACAGGGCAAAGGATCTACATCGGCATTTCTTCCAAGATAAGAACTATTCCTAGAGACATTTGGTGGTCAGAACTGTTTAAAGAAACATAGAATGCAGGGATGCCTTGGTTTCAAAGGGTGGAAGCAAAGCCTCCTAAATCTGAAAGGTGGATATTAGCCATTTAAAAAACTTTTTTTACTCTGAATTTCATGAGATAAAACATTTAAAAGTACTTAATTTACTATTAAGTAAATGAACTTTCTTGGTTTCATGTACTTGAATGGAAGAATCTGTGTAGTGTTTTCTTATTCAAAGAATGTATTTGGAACTGTCTCAACCTTGTAACAAGGAGCTCTGGTAGTGTAGTGGTTACAAGTTGAGCTGCTAACTTCACCGTCAACAGTTTGAAACTACCAGCTGTTCTGCATGAGAAAGATGAGGCTTTCTGCTCCCATAAAGATTTACAGCCTTGGAAACCCATGAGTCAGAACCAATTCCATGGTACACCACCATTACCACCACCAACCTTGTAACACATAGTATATTTTCCAAAACAGAATAACTCTCTTCATTTCATGTGCTTGGATGGAAGAATCTGTGTCATGTTTTCTCGTTCAAAGAATGAAGAATGTATTGGGAGATTTTCTGTTCTGGTTGCACATGATAAAATTTGAAAACTGAGATAACTCTCTTGACATTGTGTACTGGCATGGGAGAATCTCTATGCTGTTATCTATGTCAAAGAATGTATAATACAAGAAACACAATGCAGACTTTATGTACTTGGATTGGAGAATTTGTGTAGTGTTTAAACAATGGATGGAGAAATTTCATGTCTTTGTTATATATAATCTACTTTGAAAACATGTAAAACTCTGTTGAATTCATCTGGAGTTGTGCCTCAATTGGAGAAGCTCGTTAGTGCTTTCTCATTCAAAGGATAAGTTTGGTACTTTCACATTTTTGTTACCTACAATGTACTTTGAAATCCAGAATTGCCCAACAAATTTCATGTAATTTGATGGGAAATATGCATGAAGAATTTTCTCAGTCAAATAATATATTGTGAACTATTCAGTTCAGAACTATACAAGAAGAAATTTTAAAACCTGAAAAACTATTATGACTTAAGTTTCCTACTGAGAGAAACATTATATTGTGTTTTCACTCAAATGATGTGCTGGCATTGCTCTCCTCTTTCTTATATATGATCTACATTAAAAACCAGAATAACCATCTTGAGTTCATGTACTTGAATAGAAAAATCTGTGCAAAGAATTTTCTCAGTCAAAGACTGTGTTGTGGATTTACAAGTCCTTGAAATGCAAGATGAAATCTGAAAACCTGAAAAATGATTGTGACTTAATGGTGAAAGTCTTAGTTGTATTTCCATTCAAATAATGTGCTGCGAACATTCTCATCCTTGTTATACATACATGATGATATTTGAAATAAAAATCTCTGTCTTGATTTCACGTTCTTGAATGGGAGAATCTTTGGGATTCTTTGGGATTGAATGGGAGAATCAATGGGACTGAGTTTTCTCAGTCAATGAATCTATTGGGATCTTTCTTGTCATTGTTAAGCAAGAGGTACTTTGAGAGCCTAGGAAACTATTTTTACTCCATGGACCTGAATCAGATAACCTGTGTAGTGATTTCACACTCAAAGAATGCATGGGGAATTTGCATATCCTGCTACACACGAGGTAGTTTGAAAACCAGGATAACTCCTTTGACTTCTTGTACTTGAATGGGAGAATTTGTAGTGTGGTACAAGTTAAAAAATGTATTGGTAAATATCCCAGTCTTGTAATATAAGATTTGCCTTAAAAACAGAAAATACTATTTTGACTACATTTACTTGAATAAGAAAATCTGTGTAGTGATTGTCCATCAAAAAATGCCTGTGCATTGCATAAGACCATAGGTGGAATCCTGAACCCCATCCAGAATCTTCTGAGGTGGGAAATTTCCACTTGAAAGGACAAGCAGACCAGCCTGGAGTGGCTAGAAGAACAGAAGGTACTTCTTGAGAGAAAG
>NW_006408706.1:3903926-3906136 GCF_000296735.1 Chrysochloris asiatica
GTGGTACGATAGTGAATAATTACTATCAGGACTGACTGTGAAGGTTGGAAATGTAAAGGTAGACATTTTGTAGCAAAAGGAGGGGAGTGGTTGACTTTTCAGTCCAGGAGTGAAGGTCCCTGAGACCATCAAGGGAGAAGAGTGGAGTGTGGGACCCCACCCAGAGAAACAGTGATGCAGATGCAGTGATGGAGGCAGAGATGATAACATGGAGAAATGGAGTAGGTGGGAATTCCAGACCTAGAGAGAGAGGCGGGGGCTGTGTGCTGATGACTGAAAGATAGTATACCCTTTAGTTGGTTGATGATGCATGGGAGGGACTGTAACCATGGAAATGAAATGATATACAATAGGATGAATGTAAATCTAGTGTTCTCCCATGTAAATTATCTCATAATTCACAATAAAACATTAAAAAAAAGAAAAGAAGTGGCTGAGCAATTGGGTAACATTGTCTTAAATTTTTTTAAAAGAGAAAGAAGAGAGAAGAGAAGGAAGGAGGAAGAGAGGACGGCTAGAATGAGAGAGAGAGAGAATTTCCATTTAATTATAAATCCCTTCATATTTAGAACAATTTTCCAGAACATTAACAGTATTTCACAATGCAGATATCTCAGTTTGGCAGCTTAAAAAACAACAAAAAATAGTCTTGACATTTTTCCTGCCCGTGTAAAACATGACATAATGATAGCTACAAAGAAACCCCAAACAAACAAAAACTCAGAATTATTGTGGGCAATAGACAAAGAAGCACAAAGGATGGTCACGTACACTTGCACAGAGTGTGTGGGGTACACCATAAGAAAATGCTTTATCAGTTCATGGGAATTTTATGGGAGAAGTGAAGAGTTCTAGAACCTTTCTTGCCATCTGAGTGGCAAGAGATTTGGTACGACTGTGCTTTATGCAAGTAGGAAATCTTATTTTCAGTGAACTGAAGTGCTAAGGTGAACCTTATAGCAAGGAGGTGAAAAATCAGAATCCTCTGCCAAGTTTAGCTCTCAGCTTAAAGGAAGAATAGCAAAAAGGAGGAAGCCCTTGAGGCTCCATTTGCTTGAGTTAATTTACTCAGGGGAGAAGATAAAGGTTTGAAGCAAAAAGCATGGCCATGACTTGAGGTGTGTGTTTTGGTTTGGTCTGTCTCTGGCATCCAAGAATAGGAACCCATTCAATTGAGGATGGCTAGTGTGGCACTGTGGGCTAATGCATCAGACTGCAAAGTTGTTTGAACTGCAAGTTCAGTGGTTCAAGCTCACCAGCTGCTCCTTGGAAACCCTATACAGGGTTGTTATGAGTCGGAATCAACTCGACGGCACTTAACAACAACAATGTACTGCTGACAAAGTAAGCCAGTGGAACAGCAACATCCCTGAAATCCTCACCCAAAATACACATTGCAAAATGGAAAAACAACATTCAAGAACATAAAATAAAGAAAAGATGACTATTTAGAATGTCTCATTAAAATAAATAAATAATAAAAGGAAATTATGAATTTTGTCATATGGTATTGGAGAAAAATCTCCCTATTCAACTCTAGGATTCTTAAAGACAATTTGGTTTCCACCTGGCTGCCCAGGGAGAATTGCTTTGCTGCTATAGCAACTGTGTCCCTGGATATATGGCAGTTGACAAAAACACTCTTTGTCTGCTGATTTTTGTGCTTAGAAACGTAGGCTGAGCTGGTGGGATGGATGAAATAACAAGTTTGAACATAACGTTTCTATAAGACAGTATAATAACACTCCTTTATGTCACAGCCCATCCCATACCTCAACACTTTCTGTCAATTCCTTCGCTCCCCCACAGTCCAAGCCACCACTGTCTCTTACCTGGGCTTTTAGAAAGCCAAACTAGCTTCCTGTTCTTGTCTTATTTTATTTTATTTTTTCCCTGTCTATTCTCTGCTCAACTTCCAGGGAGTTAATTTAAAAATTAATGAATCAGATTATTATTTTTTTTTATTTAAACCCTCCAGTGGTGTACTAGTCAGTTGTTGTTTCATTAATGCTGCTGCTTAACCAAACCACCTTAACTCACAAGAGTTTAAAATATTATGTATTATTTTATCTCTCCCATAGGTCAGCATCAGGATTGGAGGAAGACTCATTAACAACCTGCGATATGCCGATGATACAACCTTGCTTGCTGAAAGTGAAGAGGACTTGAAACATTTACTTATGAGGATCAAAAAGCACAGCCTTCGATAT
>NW_006408706.1:3906568-3908159 GCF_000296735.1 Chrysochloris asiatica
TGTTTATTGGAAGAAGTGCAGCCAGAATGTTCCTTGGAGGCCAGGATGGCCAAACTCATCTCTCACATTTCAGACATATTGTCAGGTGGGACCAGTTGCTGGAGAAGGATATCATGTTTGGTAAGGTGGAGGGTCAGAGAAAAAGAGGAAGACCCCCAGAGAGATGGATTGGCAAAATGTCAGCATCAATGGACTCAAGTGTGGCAACAATAGTGAGGTTGGCCAGGACTGGGCAGTGTTTCATTCTGTTGTACATAGGTCGCTATGAGTCAGTATCAACTCAATGGCACTTAACAACAACAACAACTCCTATGGGAGGACATAGAAAAGAAATATGACCAAGGGCAGAGGTGTGAAATGAAAAATTGAAACCAATAATCTAATCTCCCCAAATGGCTTACCATGGCACTTGGGAGAAAACCCAAAAGAACCATCATCCTTACCCAAGCTTATTCTTAACTGTTGTAGAGTCTATCCTCCACTAATACATACCCCATATACCCCATGGATCATATTGGTGTAATGCACAGGGTTTTTGTTTTGTTTTTTTCCTTTTGATTTTCCAGAAGTAAATTGCCAGAGCTTTTGGTCTGGAAGCTTCAGTCTGGAAGCTCTGCTGACACAAGTTCGACATCATACCAACACTCAAACCTCCATTGCTATGTAGGTAATGGCTTCATTTGAGTTGAACTGGCTGGGAATTGAACCAGGGTCTCCTACATGCAAAGGGAGAGCTCTACCACTAAACATTGCTGCCCTCTAATATAGCTTTGTTGTTGTTGTTGCTAAGTGCCTTTGAGTCAGTTCCGATTCATAGTGACCTTTCAATCTTTGTGGGAGCAGAAAACCTCACCTTACTATCATAGAGCTGCAGGTGGGCTCAAACCATTGACTTTGTGGTTCACAGGTCAGTGCTTATCCTATGTAGTCACTATGCTCCTATTAAAGATTACAAGGACCTATATGATATAGCCCTTGACAACACTTCCAAAATAATTTCTTACCACTTTTCTCCTTTCTTTCTTTGTTGTTTCCTATTTTCTAGTCTTCTAGTTCCTGAACCCTCCAAACATGTTTTTGTCTTGGACTTTTGTATTTATTATTCCTTCTTTCTAGAATTCTTCCCATACCTCTTACACAGCCTACTCTCCACCACATTCTGACTTCCTCTCAGATACGATTTTTTAAGAAAGGTCTTCCCCTGTCATAGTGTTTAACATAGCAGCACGTACCACACTCCTTTTTAAGCAACTTTCGTTCTTTCTTTATCACAGCACTTACCACTGCTTGCCATGTGTTCTAAACTTATTTATTTGATTTTTACCTGTCTTCCTTATGAGTTAGTAGGTTCTGTGAAGATAAGAACTTTGATATTCTCAGCACATAGTAGCAGCTCAAACTATACTTGCTAAATGGAGTCCTAGTGTGGCACTGTAGAACAAGTATTGGACTACCAACCAGAAAGTTAGCGGTTCAAATCCATTAGTCACTCCTTGGAAACACTGTACTATGAATTGGAACTTACTCATAGGCACTTAACAACAATTAATGAATGAATAAAGTGAATTGCAAATAATTCTCAGGTTCTATT
>NW_006408706.1:3909262-3917982 GCF_000296735.1 Chrysochloris asiatica
TATTGATCAGAGAAATACCTCAAGTGGGTAGCTTTAATAAAGACAAGTTTATTGTCTCACAGTTAGGATGCTTGAAGTCCAAATTCAGTGTTGGCTCTGGAGAAGGGTCCTTGTCTCTGTTCAACATCTGTAAACCCAACATCTTTTGGAGATCGCCATGTGTCTTGTCATCAGTCTTTCCCTGAGTTCTTGTGTGGCACTATAAATAAGCACTGGACGGCTAACCAAAAGAGTTGAAGTTCAAACCCACCAACCACTTCTTGGAAACCTTATACAGGATTGCTATAAGTCGGAACCAACTGGACAGCACTTAAGAAGAAGAACAGCAACAGAAAGATCTTTACAGCATAGGGACCTCAGGTCCTAAGGAAGCATTCCACTCCCAGTTCTTCTTTCTTTGTGGTAATATGTCCTTTTCTGTGCATTTCTCTATCCTTTTATCTGTTGCAAGATAAAAGGTGTTGCAGGCCACACCCCTGGGAAACACTCTAACATTGGATCAGGGTTGTGGTGGTATTAAGAGTATTGTAGCTCACCTTTCATACTCTCTTACTGGTTTATCACATTAGATCATAGCATGGGGAATCATCACATCCGTATAACATTATATCACTACATAACTCCTAAACCACTGAGAATCATGACCCAGCCAAGTTGACACTTATTTGGGGGGCACAATTCAATCCATGACATCTTCTAAGCAGTTGTTGTTAAGTTTTGATATTGAAAAAAGGCCTAAGGATTTTTATTATGATCTTTGATAAGCATTGCTTGAGTGGATATGCATTAGATGTTTATGTGTTTGTATAAATCAGAGGCTGGAAAACTTTATTATTGGGCACCAAGTTTCCAGCTCCTGATTTTTCTTTTTCTTTCTTTCTTTTTTTTTTTTTGAGGTGTGAAGTTCCTTTTCCTAAAAAGTTGTGTATCCATCTGTCTGTATCATTCCTTTTAATACCCAGATCTGGGAATTTGACTGGGAGTAAATAATCTGACACTTGACTGGGAGTAAATAATCAGTA
The DNA here is from genome assembly GCF_000296735.1 of Chrysochloris asiatica. Taxonomy (NCBI): domain Eukaryota; kingdom Metazoa; phylum Chordata; class Mammalia; order Afrosoricida; family Chrysochloridae; genus Chrysochloris; species Chrysochloris asiatica. The sequence goes on from NW_006408706.1 coordinate 3,910,285, forward strand.
TCTCAGCAAAATGGCACAGAGTGAGAGCTGGCAATGGTTAGGGGCCCAGTCTCTACTAGGAACTTCCAGTGATAGTATGTATAGGGTATGTGGATGATCCCTTGCATATATGAGTTTGCCAAATTTACAATGACTTATAGTTACTTCATAGGACAAAGCTTACCAAATTGCAACTTCCAGGAGAATGGTGTATATTTCAGAAGGGTAAGTGTCATTTCTAAAAAAGAGCTGGTTATCAGTTTATAATTTGGAATGAATTTAGAAAGAAGAGTTGTTATTCAAAGTCCAGGAAATGAAGCCAAAATTCTGGTACTGGGATAGCAGCCAATCAGGGTGTCAAACTGAATTGCAAGGAAACTTGAAAACAAGGGAAGGTCAGCAATGAGATAATTAGAAAAAAGAGCAAAGCATAAAGAGATGTTTCTGAAAGTCTTTCTATGAATGCAGTTTGTATGTCCAGTTGTTCCTCTTAGATACTATATGTGATTGAACTGAACCAGGCTAATAAGTATTTTATCTAGCCTGTGGAGAGAAAGAAAGAAGAAAATGATCAAAATGAATATCAGAAGATACTATAAAACTTGCTAAAGCAAATAGAAAAAATGAGACGGTAAAAGAGCTGAATAGAAAATTTCAAAGGTCAGGGAATGGAAGGAAAAATTCAAGCCTAGAATTGAAACATTAGAAGATTCTATGGGCAAATTATTGAATGATGCAGAAAGCATTAAAAAAGATGGAAGGAATGTAGAGTCACTGTACCAAAAAGAAATGGTCGATGTCCAACCATTTCAAGTGGTAGCATATGGTCAAGAGCCAATAATACTGAAGGAAGAAGTCCAAGGCGCAATGAAAATGTTGGCAAAGAAAAGCCTCTGGGAATTGATGGAATACAAATTCTAAAATTTCAGCAAACTGATGTGGTACTGGAAGCACTCAATCATTTATGCCAAAAAGTTTGGAAGACAGCTACCTAGTCAATGGACTGGAAGAGATCCATATTTGTGCCCATTCCCAATGAATGTGGAAACTCACAGATAATATCATTAGTGTCACATGTAAGTAGATTTTTGCAAAGATAATTAAAAAACAGCTACCATAATACTTTGATAAGGAACTGCCACATTTGGGTTCAGGTAAGGACTTGGAATAAGAGATATCATTACCGATGTCAGATGGATCTTGGTTGAAAGCAGGGAATGCCAGAAAGATGTTTACCTGTGCATTATTGACTATGCAAAGATTTTCAACTGTGTGGATCATGATATGGTATACATAGCATTGTGAAGAATAGGTATTCCAGATTGTGCTCATGAAGAATCCGTACATTTACCAAGAGCGAGTCATTTAAACAGAACAAGAGAACACTGAATGGTTTGAAATCAGGAAATGTGAGCACCACATTTGCATTATTTCAGCATATTAATTCAATCTATATGCTAAGCAAATTATCAGAGAAGATGGGTTATATGAGTAAGATCATGGCATCAGGATTGGAGGAAGACTCATTAACAGCCTGATATATGCAGATGATAAAATCTTGTTTTATGAAAGTGAAAAAGACTTAAAATACTTACTGTTGAAGATCATAGACCACAGCATTCAGTATGAGTTGTATCTCAATGTAAAGAAAACAAATATTCTTCCCTCTGGAGCAATAAATAACATTATGACAAATGGAGAAAAGTTAGAAGTTGTCAAAGACTTACTTTTGCTTGATGCCACTATCAATACTCATATAAACAACAGTCAAGAAATTAAATGAGGTTCTGCATTAGGCAGAACTGCTGCATAAGACCTCTTTAAAGTGTTCAAGAGCAAAGATGTTGCTTTGAGGACTAAGGTGTACCTTATCCAGCCATAGTATTTTTAATAACCTCATGACAGTCTCATTTGAAAGTTGGAATTGAATGAATAAGGAAGACTATAGAAGAACTGATGCATGTAAGTTGTGGTGTTGGAAAAGAATATTAAAACACCATTGATTGCCAGAAGAATAAACAAATCTTTGTTGGAAGAAGTACTGCCAGAATACTCATTAGAAACCAGAATGGCAAGACTTTGTCTTTCATAGTTCGGACATTTTATCAGTAGGGTTCAGTGTTTAGAGAAGGACATCATGCTTGGCAAACTGGAGGGTCAGCGAAAAATAGGAAGGCCTCCAATGACATGTATTAGTACAGTGACAGCAACAATGGTCTCAAATTTAACAAAGATTGTAAGGGTGGTTCAGGACAAGGCAGTGTTTTGTTCTGTTGTGTATAGCATCACTATGTATTGAAACTGTCTGGGCAGTACCTACAAATAACAACTTAGTCTTAAAAGAGTTTTTAATCCAACCAAGAGTTAACCATTCAAAATAGAAGTGAGACTTAAATATGAGGCAGAAATAGAGTATGTCATATAACAGATAACACTTAATTGCCAGATGAAAGTATTCTACAATAATGAAATTGAGGAAACCATTAATTCAAACTTTTGAGGTTGTGCAGTATTTGCAAGAAAGGTTGTAAGTGGGGACCAAAAAATGAAAAGTTAGCATTTGAGAAGATGATGAAGAAAGATGATGACATTATAAATGGAGATAATATCTATAGACACTTTAGAGTTCTTTATTCTATTCAGAAAAAACAAAACTTTTCTAGGCCCTAGACTAAGTGGTATGGCATTATAGGATAAGCGCTCAACTGCAAGGTTGGTTTGAACCACAAGGTCTTCATTTCAAACTCACCGGCTGCTCCTCAGAAACCCGGTACAAGTTGCTAAGAGTCAGAAAACTCGAGAGCACTTAACAACAAAAACAGACTAAATGGAAAGTTTTCCTGTTGATGAAGACGTTTAAGCATTGAGCTACTAATCACAACGTCAGAGATTTGAACCCACTAACTTCTCCATGGGAGACATATGTGGCAGCGTGCTTCTATAAACATTTGTTGCTGTTGTTTTTAAGTGCCATTGAGTCAGTTTGATTCATCTAAGTCCCTGGATAAGGTTTCTGAGAAAAGCCCTCAGAAACTCTAGGGAGCAGTTCTTCTTGGTTCTAAAAGATCTATGAGTCATAATTAACCTGATGACAATTTGTAAGACTAAATTTATATACAGACCTTTGTGAAACAAGAATTTATCTCTCTTTAATAACTTCTGTCTAATATGTCTTTAGAAATTTCTTACTTTCAGGTAAAACAGGACACTAGCACACACACAAACTCATGTCATTGCCTGGGTAGATATTTAGGAGAGAATGGTTTTTGGTCAGCTGGTCACTGCCTGCAAAAGTCCATATCTTACTGGAAAAAAAAATCTCCTAAAATTTTCTTTCACTACTTCTTTGTCAGTTTGTAATAATGTGGTGGCCTGTGTGAGGCTGTGATGCTGGATGCTATGCCACTAAAATCACCTATATGACCGTCAAAGTCAATTGTCAATATGCATATGAAAGTTAGACAATGAATGAGGAAGACCACAGAATAATTGATGCATTTGAATTATGGTGTTAGAGAAGAATATTGAAAGTACCATGGACCGCCAGAATAAGAAATATAACCAGAATACTCTTTAGAAGCAAGGATGACGAGACTTCATTTCTCATATATGGATATATTATCAGGATCAGTCTCTGTAGAAAGATATCATGGTTGAAAAACTAAAGGCCAGAGAAAAAGAAGAAGACACCCAGCAAGATTGATTGACATAGTGGTAGCAGCAATCAGCTTAAACATCACAAGAACTGTGAGGATGGCACAGGAATGGGTATTTTTATACTGATGTTACACTGGGGCTATTGGAACCAATGAGATGAAACAAAATATGTACAGTTCGTTGAATGTATAACTGATGATAGTTCTGTAAACTTTACAAATTTCACAATAAAAAGAAAAACAAAAACAACAACAAAAATCAACATTTTCAACAATATAAAGGGCAAGTGTACTTGTGAACCTTGCCAGATATAATACACAGACATCAGCTTGATTACATCTGAGGGTAGAGATGATGCAGAAGCTCAATATTATCAGTCAAAACAATACCAGAGTCCAATTGTGGAACAGACCATAAGTTACTTACATGTAAGTTTAGGTTAAAGCTAAAGAAAATTAACAAAAGTTCATAAAAGCCAAAACCTAATTTTGAGTATATCGCACCTGAATTTATAGACCATTTTAAGAACAAATTTAACTAATTGATCACTAATGACTAACGACCAAACAAGTTGTGGGATGACATCAAGAACATTATACAGAAAGAAAAAAAAAAGTTCATTAAAAAGACAGAAAAGAATGAGCAGACCAAAGTGGATGTCAGAGGAGACTCTGAATCATGCTCTTGAGCATAGAGTAGTTAAATGAATGGAAGACACGATGAAGCAAAGAGCTGAACAGAAATTTTCAGAGGGCAGCTAGAAAAGACAAAATAAGTATCATGAAAAAATGTGCAAAGACCTGGAGTTAGAAAAACAAAAGAGAAGAATGCACTTAGCAGAAAGAACAAATTTAAGTCTTGACTTTCAGTATTGAAGGATTCTATATGTAAAATGGAATCCTGATGTGGCACGGTAGGATAAACACTGGACGGCTAATCTCAAGATTGGCAGTTCAAACCCACTAGCTACTCCTTGGGAGCTTTATACTGGGTCACTATGAGTCAGAACCAACTCAGCAGCACTTAACAACACCAACATAGGCAAAATATTTAACAATTCAGGAACCAACAGAAGAAAATAGAAGGAGTACACAGAGTCACTGTATCAAAAATGGGTCAAGGTTTAATCTTTTAATATTATCAAAACCAGTAGTACTGAAGGAAGTGAACTTAAGACATTAGCAAAACACAAGTCTCCAGGAACTGACAGAATACAACTTGTAATATTTCAACAAACTAATATACCACTAGAAGCACCCACTAGTCCTAGTCGATGCTAAGATATTTGGGAGACAACTATCTGGCCAACTGACTGGAAGAAATCCATGTTTGGGCTTATTTCAAAGAAAGGTGATGCAATAGAATGCAGAAATTATTGAATAATACCATTAACATCAAACACAAGTGAAATTTTAAAAAAAAATTTAATTAAAAAACAGTTGTACATTGACTGGCACCTGCCAGATATTCAAGCTGATACAGAAGAGGACATGGACTGACGGTAACATGACTGATATCAGTTATACCTTGGTTGAAAAGAAGAGAATACCAGAAATAGGGTTACTTGTGTTTTATTGATTATGCAAACTATGTGTCATTCATAAAAAAAAAAAAAAAAAGACAATAAACTATGGATACCATTTGGAAATAATTAGAATTCCAGGACACTTAATATTGCTTATATGAAGTGAGAGTCCTTTGAAAAGAACAAAATATTGCTGAATGATTTAAAATCAGGAAAGGTGTGTGTCAGAGTTGTAGTATTTCACCATATTTATCCAATTAGTATCCTGAGCAAATAATCTTAGAAACTGGACAATATGAAGAAAACATGGCATTAGAATTGGAGGAAGGCTCCTTAGCAATCTGATATATGCAAATGATACTACCTTGCTTGCGAAAACAAAGTACTTACTGATGAAAAATAATGAATACAACTTTCAGAATGGATTACAGCTCAGGAAACAAAAATCTTTACAACTGGATCAATAAATAGCATCATGATAAATGGAAAAAAAGATTGAAATTGTCAAAGATTTCATTTTACTGGATCCATAACCAACACTCATGGAAGCAGTAGTCAAAGAATCAAGTGACTTATTTTGTTGGGCAAATCTGCTGCACAAAACCTACTTAAATATTCAAGCCATTGTATTTGCAATTGCCTCAAGGGCGTGTGAAAGCTGGACAATGAATATAGAAGACTGAAGAAGAATTGATGTATTTGAATCATAGTGGTGACTAAGAATACTGAAAACACCCTGGACTGCCAAAAGAACAAACACATCTATCTCGGAAGACATACAGCCAGAATGCTCCTTAGAAGCAAGTATGGCGAGACTTCATCTCAATTATTTTGGACATGTTGTCAAGACAGTCCAGTCCCTGGAGAATGAATAACATCATGCTTGGTAAAATAGAGGATCAGCAAAAAGAAGTAGACCCCCCACCTCCCCCCCAGTGAGATAGACTGACAAGTGGCTGCAACACTGGGCTCAGACATGACAACAATTGTGAGGATGGTGTAAAATTGGTTAATGTTTTGTTCTGTTGTGCATAGGGTCAAATGAGTTGGCATTGCCTCAATGATACAGCAGCAACAACAAAAAGTGCTTGAGAAGAAAGATGCTGGCACATACATGACATGTAAATTGCCTCATGCCCATTAAGAAATACCTTTATTACCACTGCCATCAAGCAAAATCAAGAAGTCTAGTTAAAAATAAAAGTAAAGAGTTTTATTGAGGAAATAGAAGGAGCTGTACATGGGGAAACAATGAACAAAGCTGTAAAATGCTTCAACGAGTTATACACATCCAGGGAATATTTATATTGTTAAAGAAGAAACTAATATTCTGGTTGGATTACTAATTATTTGTAAAATTGAATACAGCATGCGCAGTTTACATAATTGGTTTAGAGTCTTTGTTGATTAATGATGACTTGGTGATATGAGTGCTTTGTTGATTGGCTGCCATTTAGTGATGATAGGGATTCACAGAGCAGTCACAAAGCAATCACAGGACAGTTTTTTTTTTTCCTACTAGCATAATTTACCTTTACAATGTGGTTCTTAAGAATGGCCTGTATAGCTTGGTTACAAAGAATTTTATAGATACCAGATGAAGTCTGCTTAAAGTTTAGTTTAGAGGAGAGAAAACTTTTTCAAAATGAGGTTTAAGTTCAGACCAGAGTCTGACATTCTTTCATCAAATTCCCCAAGGATTTAAAATTTAGGGTGCACATTATTATTCATCCTAGGTCATTAGCATGGTATATTCATTATGCTATATAATTCATTAAAATACCAATGACATAGCTTCCAGAATCATAGCAACACACAAATCACCACAATATGGCAAACTGATAGACGGGTAATGGCTAACAGCAAGGTCACCCATGTGGACAGATTTCAAATGAGCTTCCAGACTAACAACAGAGTAAGAAGGAGAGACAGACTACTTCTGAATATTTAGTCACTGAAAATTTTATGAATGGCAGTGGAACATTGGCTGAAATCACTAGAATACTGAATATTGAAACATGATGAATAGAACCCAGAATATTACCAGATAGAGTGCCAGAAAATGATCACTAAGGTTGGAAGTCACTCAGAATATGTCTGGAGAAGAGCTGCCTCCTCAAAGTAGAGTTGACCATGATGACACCAATGGAGTAAAACTTTCGGGACCTTCATTTGCTGATGGGGCACAACTCAAAATGACAAGAAAGAGCTGCAAACATCCATGAATAATTAGGACATGGAAGGTACTAAGTGTGAATCTAGGGAAATCAGAAGTTATCAGAAATGAAATGGAATGTATAAACATCAATATCCTAGGCATTAGTGAGCTGAAATGGACTGCTAATGGCCATTTTGAATCTGAAAACTGCATGGTCTACAATGCTAAGAATGATAAATTGAAGTGGAATGACATCACATTCATCAACAAAAAGAGCACTTCAAGATCTGTCTTGAAGTACTTTGCTGTCTGTGATAGACTAATACCCATTATGTCTACAAGGAAGACAGGTTAATATAACTACTATTCAAATTTACCC
>NW_006408706.1:3918747-3922893 GCF_000296735.1 Chrysochloris asiatica
AATATTGAAGGATTCTATGGACAAAACATTGAATGATGCAGAAAGCATCAAAAGGAGATGGAAGGAATACACAGTCATTGTGCCAAAAATGGTCAATATTAAACCCTTTCAAGAGGTAGCATATGTTCAAGAGCCAATGAATGATAATGAAGGAAAAAAATCCAAGGTGCACTAACTAAAGGCACTGGCAGAAAAAAAGACTACAGGAAATGATGGAATACAAATTGAAATCTTTTACCAAACTGTTGTGGCATTAGAAGCACTCACTCATTTATGCCAAGAAATTTAGAAGACAGCTAGCTACCTGTCCAACTGATTGGAAGAGATCCACGAGTGTGCCCTTTACAAAGTAAGGTGACTTGGTGTAATGGGAAAATCATTGGACAATGTCATTAATATCCCATAAAGTAAACTTTTGTTAAAAATAGTTCAAAAACAGCCGCAACAGTATATCAACAAGGAACTGTCACAGGTTTAAGCTGGATTCAGATGAGGATGTAGAATTAAGGATATCATTGCTGATGTTAGATGGATCTTGGCTGAAAATAAAGAATATTAGAAAGCCAGTTCTTCATTGACTATCCAAAGGCTTTCAACTGAGTGGATCATGATAAGCTATGGACAACATTGTGGAGAATGATTATTCTGGAACACTAACTTGTGCTCATGAGGGACCTATATATACTACAGAGGACAATATTAGGAAAGCTTTTTACCAGGGCTGTATTCTTTCACCATACTTACTCAATCTGTATGCTGAGCAATTAATTCGAGACCGTGTATTATATGAATAAATGTAACATCAGAGTTGGAGGAAGACTCATTAACAACCTGTAATGTGCAGATGAAACAACACTTTCTGTAAGTGAAGAGGATGTAAAATACCGATGAAGATAAAAAAACTACAGGTTCAGCATGGGTTGCACCTCAATGTAAAGAAAACAAAATTCCTCACCACTGTACCAATAAATAAACATCAAGGTAAATGGAGAAAAGATTGAAGTTGTCAAAGACTTCATTTTGCTTGGACCAACCATCAACACAGGAGTCAAGCAGGAGTCAAGAAATCAAATGGCGTATTGCATTAGGCAAACCTGCTGCACAAGACCTCTTTAAAGTGTTGAAGAACAAAGATGCCAGTCCCAAGCCATGGTGTTTTCAATAACCCTATATGCATGTGAAAGTTGAACAATGAATGAAGAAGGCTGTAGAAGAATTGATGTGTTTTAGTTATGGTGTTAGAAGAGAATATTTAACATACCATCGACCATCAAAAGAACAAATAAATCTGTATTGGAAGACATAACAGCCAGAATGATCCTTAGAAGCCGAGATGACCACAGTTCGTCTCTAATATTTGTTCTCATACGTATTATCAGAAGCAACCAATCCCTTGAGAAGGACTTCATGCTTGATAAAATGAAGGATCAGCTTGAAAAGAGGAAGAACCCCAATGATACGAATTTGCACTGTGGCAGCAGCAATGGGCTCAAGTGTAGCAACGACTGTGAGGTTGACACAGGACTGGGCACTGTTTTGTTCTGTTGTGCATAGGGCTCATTTTGGTTCTTCCTTCTTTTTGAATGTGTGCATTTATTGCTATAAACTGCCCTCTAAGTACTGCTTTTGCTGTGTGAAAAGTTTTGGTGTGTTATGTTTTCATTCTCATTTGCTTTAAGAAACTTTTTTATTTCGTTTTTTCATTTGTTCTATTACCCAGTGGCTTTTAAGCAGGATGTTTTTCAGTTTCCATGTATTTGATTTTGTTCCTTTGATCGTCTTATTGTTGATTTCTAACTTTATTGCATTGTGATCTGAGAAGACAGTTTGTAGTATTTTGATGTTTTTAAATATATTGAAACTTGCTTTGTGGTGTAATATATGGTCTATTCTGGAGAATGTTCTATGTGCACTGGAAAAGAATGTGTATCCTGCTGGTATTAGGTTGACTTTTCTATTTAAATCTATGAGGTAAAGTTGTTTGTGGTAATTCCTTTGTGTCTTTAAAAAATTTCTTTCTGGCAGTTCTGTCCTTTCTTGATAGTGGTTAATTAAAACCCTGTTGTAGACTTATCTATTTCTTTCTTCAATTTTATTATATTTTGATTTATGTATTTTGAGGTTCTTGCAATGGGAGTATAGATATTTATTATGGCTATGACCTTTTGTTCAATTGACCCTTTAATCATGAGATAATGTCCTTCCTTGTGTCTTTTTCTAATTTTTCTTCTATCTTCCTAGTATTGAGAGATGGCTCTTCAAACTTGATATTTCTGGCTTACATTGTTTCAATTCTACTGCTTTACCCTTTCATGTATTGTATATTTCTAATATTTTAGTATTGTTCTTCCGGGTTTCTGTTTGCAGTTTGTTTTGTTTTTTATTATATCCAAAGCTGTATATACTTTGTCTGATTGTTCCTGTAGTGCTTTTCTTAATTCTTCCTTGTTTTCCTTGACCTTTATGTGAAATGTTTGGATCTACCTTTATAGCAGTCTCCTGAATTCCTTTTCAGGTAATTTCATGGCTTCTTTCCCCCAAAAAACATTCTCTAGCTCTGGCTCTTGGTTTTTTGTTTGAGCTAGTTTGTCTTGTTTCTTCATGTGAACAGAAATTTTCTGCTGCTTTCTAGATATTATAGTGTTGTATTTGTATTAAGTTGATGGATGAATGTTGGTGTCCTATTCAGCACTCACCAATTGCCTACTGGTGGGTGTGATCAGGAGATGAGCTTCTCTGTTAACTGTTAGTAGTTCAATTCACAGTGGTTTTAGCCAAAGTTGGTTATAGTTGCTGCTCTGATTTATAGCAGCTGATATTGGCTCTTGCCAAATTGGTAGGGTTGTAGAGGGTATGGCTGTGGCTTGGCTGTAAGGCTATAGTTTCCTTTTGTGTGATGCAAGCAGAAGGAAAACAAACAAACAAAAAGTGAAAAATGAAAGTCAATGGCTTTCTTTCCACCAATAAGCAGTGTGATGTGCCACCTACTGACTTCTTGCCGTCAAAGCAGATTGAGAAAGTTCAAAATGCCATGTCTATCTGGTGGGCCCACACAGATCCACACCTTCTTTCCTTTCTCCCTCCCTTCATTTTTTCCCCTCTATCCCATGATTCCATTCATCCCCCCTCTCCTAATGAGAGCCAGTCCAGGGCTGGCTAGAATCAACTTTGCAGATTTCAATCAGAGTCTGTCCTAGTGGAGTTGTTGGATATAACTCTTCCCTGGGACTTACAATCTCAGAGTAGCTCTGCCTACCCTGAGAGAGAGAGATACCCTGGAGTTTTATGCTTGTCCGAAAAATTGCACTTTTGTCTCCGCGAGCCAGAGATACATTTTTGCAACATAAGTATGTTTTCTCATTTCTAAAGCTGTTTACACACTCTAAAGATGGCTTCAGGAGGTTCCATCTACTGTCACACTCGTCAATCACCTCATCCCTTGCCACGTCATTCAACTCTTTCTCCCAGTAAGCACTTGATCCACTTTTCTATCCCTTCCTCTGGAACTCAGAGTTCTAAGACTGTTGCTATATCTGTTTCATCCAGTTTTCTTCATCCTTGCTACAGAGAGCTCACACAGCCTTTCCCCCACCTTTCTCCTCCAATGATCAATATTAATCCTTTTGTGATTAACTAATTTCACTCACCATAATGTCCTTCAGTTTCAACCATGTTGTGAGGTGTTTCACAGATTCATCATTATTCTTAATAATTTTATAGTGTTCCATTGTGTGTAAGTACCAAAGCCTGCCTAACCACTTTTCTATTGATAGGCATTTAGGCTGTCTCCCTCTTTTTGATATCTCTCTTGTACACAGTGTATTGGAGGACCCTATTTTCTTACTCATTCTGCTTTCTGTGGCTCTTGACTTGTACATTTGATCATTTTACATTCAGCATAATTATCAATAGATATGAACTGATTGTTTTCATTTTTCTGGGGTTTTTTTGAGCATGTTGGATTCTTTGTTTCACATAATTTCCTATGCTAAGTTCATATTGTTTGTGGATTTTCTTGACATTTTCATTTCTGTTGTGCTAATGTTTACTAAATCTTTCTGATTTTCCTCTTTTTTTATTTATATGTGCAGGTGTATTATTTTTCTTTGAGATTGCCCTGCAATTTACTAATTTTTTTTTTTTTCC
>NW_006408706.1:3923138-3926757 GCF_000296735.1 Chrysochloris asiatica
TTTTTGCAAAGTTCATCTGGTCATTGCAGTCCTTTAATTCCTGTTTATCAAGAAATGACCTGATTTTATCATCATATTTTAGGAACAGTTTTGCTGGGTGTATGATTCTTAGATGGAATTTTTTTTTTTCAGAATTTTGTATATGTCATCCCATTGCCTTCTTGCATGCATGGTTTCTGTTGAGGAATCAGTTTAGTATTATTGGTTTTCCATTTTGTTGTTGTTGTTGTTAAGTGCCGTAGAGTCGGTTCCGACCCATAGCGACCCTGTACAGGGTTTCCGAGGCTTTTCATTTTTTCCAGGTTGCTCTCAGGATTCTTTCCTTTTTTGTGATTTTGGAAAGTTTGATTATGATACATCTTGATTTATTATTATTATTATTTTGGATCTATCCTATTTGGGATTCATTCATTTCTTATATGATTACGTTCTCATTTTTCATGATGTTAGGGACATTTGCTTCCAACAGTCCTTCAACAATTTTCTCTGTACTTTTTATTGTCTCGTCTTGTTCTGGAATTCCAATCACCCATAAGTTGTTCCTCTCCATGGTGTCCCATATAACTCAGGCTTACTTCAGATTTTTTTATTCTTTTTCTGATTATTCTTTTATCATGCTAGTATTGGGAGATTTATCTTCAAGTTCACTAATTTGGGCATCTATTGCTTCTAATTTTCTCCTTTGTCTTTTGAAAATATTGTCCATTTCTGAAATATTAGCATTAATTTTATGAATTTCTAATTGCAAGGTTAGTATTATTCAATATTTGTATTTATTTTGGCTTGTAGTTCTTGTGGCATTTTCTTGAATTCTTCTAATTTTTTTTTTCTGTGTTCTCCTTGCTTTCCTTGATCTTTCTGTCAATCCATTGAAGGTACCAAGATACCATTTAAAAAAAAAAAAAATATTTTCAGTTACTTCCATTACCTTTTTGTGCTCAGAAATGTTTTCTGTCTCTGCATCTTGTTTGAGCTATTCCCTCTTGTTTCTTGGTGTGTGCTAAATTTGTTGCCTGTGGGGCATTATGCGGGCTTCATATTTGTAAAAACAAACAGTGCAGTTATTGGACACAGAGGAGCGAGACCACTAGTGAGTTTCTACAATTGAAGGAGCCCATGACATGGCTGTGAAGAAGATGTCATAGCAGAGTTCTTGGTCCTAGATGGAGTTCCTATTGGCTTCAATGTTATCTATGTTCAGGGCACTCAGTCTGCAAGTAGTTCAGTTGAGTCCTTGAATGAAATACTGCATTTGTTAGGGCCACAGGGAAGCTGGGGACAACACAACTGGTTAAATGCTGATCTGGTGTCTGTGTGGGTTTTGTAGGTCTGGAGTTGAGCCCACCTTAATCCAGGCACCAAAGTGACATGTCAGAGTAGCACAGTGGCCCCAAGCACTTGGCTTTGAACTCCTGGCTTGCGAGATCTCTGCTAGAAGTGATTGAGGATGGGAGCTGCACATATCTCTGTTCACCAAGGAATCATGGGGAAAAAGAAATCCCACCTTTTTTGTGACCTACACAAATCTGCCCTGCCAGGCCTCCCTCTGCTGCCAAAGCTACTCACAAGATGGTCGAGTAGTGTCTATCCAGCCTTTCATCAGTCTGTCAGCCTTTCTTGCTGTCCCTAATCAGCCTCTTCCCCAGCAAGCATTGAAAAAAATGATTACTTATGAAGTTCAGTGTGCCAGAATTTTTTGGTATCTCATATTTTTCTTGTAGAGGGCGCATGTAAAGAATCTGCCTAGTCTGTCATCTTGCTGAAAGTCTGACTGTACTTTGATTTCTTGACTGTTGCTTTCAAGCATATCAGCTGTGTATTCAAATAAAAGAAATTCTTTGACAATCTTTTCTCCAGTTACCATGATGTTATTTATTGGCCCATTTATGAGTATTTTCATTTTCAATACATTGAGGTGAAATCCACACTGAATTTGTGTAAGTACTAGAACTTTAATTCCTATAATTAAGTAATTAGCAATCATATCAAAAAAAAGTTTATTCTGAGGCTTCTTATTTAGAATCACCCGTGATAAGAAAGGCATGCATATAAGCAGTCTAAAAATAAGATCTCTTGGCAAAGCTTTTATGCTTCCTGCTGCTTTTCAGTGCACAGATCATTCCTTGGCATAACAATCCCTTCACTTCAGCTGTACTGCTGATAATATTTTTGCTCTCCAAAATCACAGCTCTTTGGTTACAAGCTGATAACTGCTTGGTAGATGAAAATGTTGTACTTTTGAACTAAAGTGAGTACATTCTTCTTTGCTCATTCTCCACAGACATGTCTCTGACTACAGACTGAGTCATTCATTCCTCCATTTGTAAAGCATTAGTGAATTAACATATTTGAAGTTAACATGTTTGTACCTAGCATGTATCATTACAAAGACTAAACAAAAATATCTCCCTATGAAAAGTGCGAGCGCTAGTATGGGAAACATAATTCCAATAAATGGGATGGGCAGTTCAAATAAATATTGGGGTTATGTAATTGAAAATGATGTCAGTACTTTAAAATTGCCAGAAAAAGGCTGGATAATAGCTAAATATTAGTTGAATGAACAAATAATCATGACACTGTTTGGAAATCTATCCAGTGTGTAAGATGTTAAATAGGAAAAAAAAATAAATTAAATTTTGTAGTGAATGACAAAGAAAATGTTTCTTTGCTGGCTATGGGACATGCACAAAGAATACCCAAGAAAATAATCTGAAAACTCTCATATGAAGAAAAGATCCCAACAAATGGTCAGCTATGCAAAAAGATACCAAGTAAGTCACTTTTTAATATAATAATAACCACATAGTAGACATAATGAAATAAAATTATTTCATTTAAAATAGTAATAATATACTATAAAGCAATAATCCTAAGAAGAAATACCATGAGCCACATTAAGCAAATTATAGAACTTTATAAGATAATAGGGGTGTGGGTGGGGAATTTCTGATGTAATAGAGACCAAAAATTTTCCTAATGAGCCATTTTTAAAATGTTAATTTGTCCCCAATTATTTTATAGATTTCATACAACTCTAAGTAAAAATTACAGTAGGATTATTTAGGAATTTAAAGTAAATATTTGATTTTTTTTAATATTGAAAAATTGAGAAAAGCCAAACATTATTGTTTTTAATAGAGAAAAACTGAGCAGGGATTTTATATACAATATAATATTAAGCAGTGCTGGTAAGGATCTCTGGTAGCGTAGTGGTTGTTGGTTGGGCTGTTAACCTCAAGGTCAGCAGTTCGAAACTACCAGCTGTTCCATGGGCGAAAGATGAGGCTTTCTGCTCCGGAAAAGATTTACAGCTTTGGAAACCCTATACAGTGTCACTATGTGGGAACCGACTCCACGGCACACCACCAACAATACCAACAAAGAACCTGGTTGTTATTAGGTGCCATAGAGTTGGTTTCGACTCATAGCAACCTATGCCCAACAGAATTAAAACACTGCCCGGTCCTAGGCCAATCTCACAATTGTTGCCACACTTCAGCCCATTGATGTTGCCACTTTGCCAATCCATCTCAGTTGGGGTCTTCCTCTTTTACTCTGACCCTTCACTTTACCAAGGGAGCTCTGGTAGCGTAGTAGTTACGAATTGGGCTGCGAA
>NW_006408706.1:3927239-3927754 GCF_000296735.1 Chrysochloris asiatica
CTTTGTTAATAAAATTGATAGCAAATTATCAAATTATAGTGATTGTGTATGTGTGTGCTTGTATTATGTGCATATAATATACAATAGAATTATACATATGGATTTGAAGGAATGAATTCTTCAATAAATGGTGTTTAGAATTAGTTTTTTCTCTGAATAGAAGAGGAGCCTAACTTAAACTTTCTTATTGCATCACGTACCACAATCAATACCTGGTGAATAAAAAGTTTAAGTATTAAAAACCATAAAGAAAATCTAACTGGATATTTGACATCACAGGAAAAAAGAGGTAAGCTAAAGATTGCTTGCTGAAAGTGAAGAGGACTTCAAATATTTATTGATGAAGATCAAACTGCCTTCAGTATGGATTGCATCTCAATGTAAAGTAGAAAATTTATTGCTCACCACTGGACCAATAAGCAACATTCTTATCAATGGAGAAAAGATTGAAGTTGTCAAGGACTTCATTCTTGGATCAACTATCAACACTCATGGAAGCAGCAGTCAAGAAATCA
>NW_006408706.1:3928144-3934440 GCF_000296735.1 Chrysochloris asiatica
ACCTAACAACAACAGCAACAACAACAAAGATCTATATTGCTCAAGTAAATAATTTAAAAATTTTATATGGCCAAAACATCAAAAACACAAAGAGAAACTAGAAAGATATGATAAATAATAGACAGGCCTTGGATTCGGTTCTTTCGCATAGCAACCTTGTATGGGGTTTCTGAGGTTGTCAATCTTTATAGGAGCAAAATGCCTCATCTCTCTCCCACGGAACGGTTGGTAGTTTTGAACTGCTGATCTTGAGGTTAACAGCCTGACTCGGAGTTAATATACTTATTAATGGAGTACTGGTGTAGCGTTGCGGGATAATTCACTGGACTGTGAGGTTGGCATGAACTTCAAGATTGGTGGTTCAAGTTCACCAGCTACTTCTCAGGAATACCATACAGGATCACTTGGAATAGACTCAATGGCACTTGACAACAACACAACATGCTTATCAATGGAATACTTTTCTTTTTTCAGCTTTTGATTGTGAATTGACTGGAGGCTTACAGACAAGATCATCAGTTTTAAACCACCCACTTACCCATCCCTTCTTGACTTTGTTCTTAGGTAACTATTGTCCTTTTGATTTTGAGTGATTGAGCATACCATTGTGAGCATATCTTATTAGTGCTGTTGTTACGTCTATATTCCTCTCTGCTGCCTAGCTGAAAATTGGGCCACAAGGATGAGTTTCTTTCCAGACCTGAAGGATGGTTGAGGGCCATAGACTTCAGTTCCTCTAATCTCTTTCTGCCCAATAAGGCAGTCTTTTTTTTTTTTTTTTTTAATAATTTTGACTTTTGTTCTACATTTCCTTCCACTATGTCTGGGACCTTCTAATGTGATCCCTTTCAGAAGAGTTGATAGTGGTAGCTGGGCACCATCTAATTCTTCTGGTCTCAGAGTTGTAAAGACTGATGTTAACATGTACCAAGGACTATTTGATTCCAAAAATCTTCAATTCTCATCATTCTCTTTCTTCTTCTGCACATGAAGAGATCAATAGCTATACCTTATATGGTCGCTCATGAGTTTTCAAGATTTCAGCTGTTACTTACCAAAGTAGGATGTAGAACATTGTGTTTGTGTACTATGTTATACTAATTGGCTACCTCTAAGCCCCCAGGCCCAGCAACTCATTTCTTTAAATTGTTTGATAATATCTAAGAATTTTTCATTACTTTATCCTTTGTATGTTCCATCACATCTATAGTTGTGTTTGCAGCAAAGTTAAATACTTGTGTACCAATATCCTCTTTCAAACCCTTCTATATTTGTGGATATGTGCCCACTCTTTCTCCCATACTCATTCAGTCTGTGTATCTGTTCATGTATCTATCCACAGGGCACTGCTGTTCCATGGTCATGTGTATAACACTGTTTACCTCTATCCCCTTTAGCCCTTACATGCCTCCCTATGGCTCCACCTGTCTTCATAATTCTTTTGTCAACCACCATCTTCTTGTTTATTGCCCTATCTCTTCCTATTACCAAGATTAACATGTGTGACCCTTTAGAATTACATTCCCTTACTTCTCATCTCTGGTAACCACAAAACATTGCTTCTTTTAGCATGAAAACCTTAAGTTTATACAATACTGGTCTCATACAATATTTGTCCTTTTGTGATTAACTAATTTGACCCAGTATAATGGCCTCCATGTCCATCCATGTTCTGGGATCTTTTGCAGATTCACCTTTGTTCTTCACCATTGCATAGTATTCTATAGTGAATATGTACCAATGTTTGTTTGTCCATTCTTCCATTGATGGGCACTCAGGCACTGTTCCATCTTTTTGCTGTTGTGAATAGTGCTGCAATGAACACCAGCATGCCTGCATCTACTCATGTCCTGGCTCTTAATTTTTGTGTATATGTACCAAGTAGAGGATTTCTGTGTCATAGTATATTTTTATTTCCAACTCTCTGAGGAAGTGCCATTCCATTCTTCCACAGTGGTTGAATCATTTTACATACCCATGAGCAATGTAGGGTAGTCCCAGTCTCTCCAGACCTTCACTAGCATTTGCTGTTTTCTGTTTTTTTGAACTTTACTATTAATGCTTGGGTGAGATTATATCTCATTCTTATTTTGATTTGTATCTCTCTAAGAGCTAATAATCATGAACATTTCTTCATACATTTGTTGGCTGCTTGAATATCTTCCCTTGTGAAGTATCTGTTCATGTCCTAGGCCTATTATTTAATTCAATTGTTTGCCATTTTCTTGTAGAGATGCTGTTGTTGTTGTTAAGTGCCATGAGTCAACTGTAGTTCTCTATATATTTTAGAGATTAATCCCTTATCTGATATGTCATTGTAAAATGTTTTCACCTAGTCTCTGGTTTCCCATTTTACTCCTCTGGAGAAATTGTTTCAAGTGTCTAGATTTTAGAAGGTCCCAGTAATGTTTGGTTTTGTATGTTTTTTAGTAATGTTGGACAGTATATGTATGTCATGTATTAGAGCCCCTAAGTTTGTTCCTATTTTAGTACTGATGATCTTTATAGATCTACTTTATTATATCTTGATTTTTAATCCACATTGAGTTTGTTTTTGTATATGGTATGAGATATGGGTCTTGTTTCATTCTTCTGTAAACGGATTTCCAATTTTGCCAGTACTATCTCTTCCCCTGGTGTGGCACTGTGGGTTAATGCTCCAGACTGCAAAGCCGTTTGAACTGCAAGTTCAGCAGTTCTAGCTCACCAGTTCCTCCTCAGAAACCCTGTATAGGGTCGATATGGGTCAGCTCTAACTCAACGGCACTTAACAACAACAACAGCTCTTCCCCAAGTCATGATATTTTCAATAACCTCATATGCATGTGAAAGCTGGACAGGAAGACCATAGAGGAATTGATGTTTTCAAGTTATGGTGTTGGAGGAGAATATTAAAAGGGCTGTGTGCTATCAAAAGAACCAACAGATCTGTGTTGGAAGAAGTGCAGCCAGAGTGCTCCTTGGAGTCCAGGATGGCCAAACTTTGTCTCTCATACTTCGGACATATTGTCAGGAGGGACCAGTCACTGGAGAAGGATATCATGTTTGGTAAGGTGTAAAGTCAGATAAAAAGAGGAAAACCTCCAACGAGATGGATTAGCAAAGTGGCAGCATCAATGGGCTGAAGAGTGGCAACAATAGTGAAGTTGACCCAGGATTGGGCAGTGTTTTGTTCTGCTGTGCATAAGGTTGCTATGAGTCAGTACTGACTTGATGGCACCTAACAACAACAACAACAACATCTCTTCCCCATTTAATGTGTTTTGACCCTTTGTCAAAGATTAGTTGACTATATGGATGGATTTACTCTGGGCTCTCAATTCTGCTCCATTGATCTAAGTATCTTCCGTTGTACCAGTTCCAGGGTTGCTATGAGTCAGAACTGACTTGATGGCACAGAACAACAACAAGGAAATAATGATAAAGTCAGTCGTATACAAGGGCATTACAAAAATTTGGGAAAATTCCATTCTATTTTAGTCCCTTATAGGGAGTCCTGGTGTGTCGCTGTGGGTTAATGCGCCAGACTGCAAAGCTGTTTGATCTACAAGGCTGGGGATTCAAGCTCACCAGCTGCCCCTCAGAAATCCTATACAGGTCGCTATGGGTCGGAACCTACTCAACGGCACTACACAACAACAACACACATCTATTATAAGTACTGCTATCTGAGTGATTTAATTCTGTTGGAAGATTTTGAAGATAACCTTTCCAGTTTCAGAGGTTTGCAAAATTCATCTGGTCCTCTGTGTTTCACTGAAATACATATTTGAAAAGTAAGACTTAAATTATGGGAGACTTGATAATTGATTACTATATGATTGCAGTGTAGTTGTTGTTAAGTGCTGTCTGGCCAGTTCTGCCTCATAGACACACTGTATGGGGTTTCTTAGGAATGACTTGTGAGTTTGAACCACCAACCTTGTGGTTCAAACCAATTTTATGATCCAGTATTTATCCTACAATGCCACATAGTTGTTATTGTGATGTGCCGTGGAGTCGATGCCGACTCATAGCAACCCTCCACTGGATTTCTGAGGCTGTAAACCTTTACTTGAGCAGAAAGCCTCATCTTTCTCCTGCGGAACAGCCCATAGTTTTGAACTGCTGACCTTGTGCTTTGCAGACCGATTCATCACCACTACGCTACCAGAGCTCCCTACAGTGCCACATTAGAACTCCAATAATGATTATAGTAGATCCTTTGATCTACTATAGCTTTTCTCAATGATTAGAACAAAGGTATGCATGTGTGGTACGTTATCTGCATAGATAGCCCTCAAAACTCCCTTCTATCCCTGAACATTAATGCTCTCCTTCCATTAAGATATGGAGTCTATTTTTCTCTGTTGTTTAATCTGAGCTAGACCTGTAGCTTTCTTTAACCAATCTATGATATTGAGGTGATACTAGTTGACTTCTGGGCCTAAGACTTAAGAAACTATGTTGTCTCCATTTTTAGCTTTCTTAAAACATAAATCTAACTAACTAGCCAAAAGGAATTCATTGGAATAAAGAGAAAGACTTTGGAGACAGAGAAACTATGAAAGGAGGAATAAAAAGACTCAACCAATAAAAAGATTCCATCATTCTAACCACTGCTAAGTGTTGAATATATGAGTGAAGCTATAGTGGATTTTCTAGACCTAGTTTAACTGCTCCAGTTACATGGCCTGGAGAGGAGACTAGGGTGAATCCTGTACAGATGTCAGAAATGTCAGAGAATAAATTGTTGTTATTGTTGTAATACATTCATTATTGAGGTGATTTGTTATGCATTAGTAGGTCACTGAAGTACTATGTAGATCCAGTCTATCTAAGGATAACATATGTCCTGAGGAGCAGAACTAATGAGTATGCCCTCCTGTTTTTTCTTTTGCTCCTTTCTTTTTCTCCTTTATAAAACATGATGAATATATATAAGATGTACCAACTGTCTTACGATTTTGAGGAAGCCAAGAGGAAAGATGCAGAGAAAAATTGCTGATTGCTTTCATGAACTTCTCTGCCTAATACCTGCATGTATATGCAAATTTTATAGTTGAATAAGCATATATTGTTTAACACTGTTAATCAGGTTTGAGTCATTTCCATCTGTATGTAATTCAAACTGACTCTGCAGACTTTGAATTTCTTTATGACATTTAAATGCATGAAACAGCACATTATAATTATAAGTGGCAAAATAAGGTTTCAGATATAATAGAACTCCAAATAAGAAAAAAGGATCAATCAATCATCTATTTATTCATATGTTGTTATTGCTGCTGTGTGCCCTTGAGAATTTTTTTACTTTTAACAACCCTGTATGACAAAACAATATTGTTCCACAGGGTTTCATAGGCTGTTCTCTTCATGGTAGATACTATCATTTCATCACAATTATCCAATCACTCTGCTAAGCAAATAACTTTGAAGCTGAATGAAGAAGAATGCAGTATCAGGACTGGAGGAAGACTCATTAACAACCTGAGATATGCACATAAACAACCTTAGTTGATGATAGTAAAGAAGACTTAAAGCACTTTGTGATGAAGATCAAAGACTACAGCCTTCAGTATGAATTACATGTCAATGTAAAGAAAACAAAAATCCTCACCCTGGACCAATAAGCAATATTATGATAAACAGAGAATATTGAAGTTGTCAAATATTTCATTTACTTGAATTCACAATCAACATCCATGGAAGTCACAAGTTAGGAAATCAAATGTTGTATTAGTTTGGGAAAATCTTTGACAAACAACACTGATAAAGTGTTAAAAAGCAGAGATGTCACTCTGAGAACTTGTTCAGAACACTTTGTCTGAAAAAGACATAGTAGTTTTGAACACCTCATATGCACATAGACTATGAAAAAAGAAACCGGAAGAAGAATCGATGCCTTTGAATCCTGGTGCTGGCTAAGAATATTAGTTATACTATGAAGTGTTAGAAGAAGGAACAAATCTTTGTTGGAACAAGTGTAGACAGAATGCTCTTTAGATGTGAGGATTAGAAGACTTCATCTTTGAGCATGTCATCAGGAAGGACCAGTTCCTGGAGAAGAACATCATGCTTAGTAAAGTAGAGGATCACAGAAAATGAGGTAGACCCTCATAGTGACGGGTTGATACAGTTGTTTCAAAAATTAGCCAGAACATAGAATGATTGTGAGGGTTGCCCAGGATGGGCCAGTGATAGCTTTTGTTGTACAAAGGGTCATTATGAGTCAGAACTGACTTAAAGACAACTAACAAAAACCATAACACAGACTAGGAAGAAAGAGTGATGAGCTACTTTTGAATCTTTAGTCA
>NW_006408706.1:3938188-3939824 GCF_000296735.1 Chrysochloris asiatica
TCATGGCTCCTAAAAAGTATCCTGGCTATCGTTCTTCTAAGATGGGTGTATTTGCTCTTCTGGTTGTCTATGGTATTTTCAGTAGTCTTTGTCAACACCATGGTTTAAAGGTATCAGTTCTTGACTGTTCTTATACATCTTCATTCACTCCCTGCCTCTGGTCACCACTAATAAACTTTATTTTGTATATATTTGCCTTTTCTAGTCCTTTTATATAAGTAAGATAATACAATCCTTTTGTGACTGACTTATTTCAGTCATCAGAATGTTTTACAGCATCGTCTGTATTGTAGCCTGTATCAAGACTCATTTGTACCACTGACTGAGTGGTATTCCATTATAGTATGTATCACATTGTGTTTATCCTTTTATTTGTTGATGGATATTTAGGTTGTTTGACCTTCTGGCTGTTGTAAGCAGTGCTGAAATGAACATTGATGGACCAATTTCTGTTTAAGTCATGTACATATTCTTCACTAAACTTGTGTACTTTAAATAGTCACAGAATTCACCCATTAAAGCTTACAGAATTTCTGAATGAGTGTTCACAAAACATTAAATTGAGCTTGTCTAAGATATTTCTGAACATATGACTAAGAGGTGGGAGTTAAAATCTTTCAGTTACTTATAGTCTCTGGATTTGGCTGGACAAATATATTTCTAGAACTTTAATAATACTCAAAATAAAACAGAGAAGCTGTTGCAAGTAATTTGATTATTTCTGACTGTGGTTGATTGCTAGCGTTGATGAAATTTGGCTATCATAACAATTTAATGGCTTCATATTCCTGAATTTTAAGCCATTTTGTAACTCAAAGATGGATGTTCCACTTTCAGTTTACCACTAACTGGTTGCCTATTATTATCACACTGTCCTGGTTTTCTTATGAGTAAAATGGGGTTAGGAATGCTGACCTTTTCTTTTTTGCTCTCTCTTTCAGAGTATTTCTTGTTTCAAAATTCTTTAAGGTGGAGTGTAGCAATGCTTATGTGAAACATGCCCAGATAAAATAACAATATGTAGCTGAGAAAATCACCACAAAAAAGAAAGTTAGTGGGAGAAAATAAAATTAAAATAAAATGACAAATAAGTAGGAGTCCCTGGTATAGCTCAGTAGGATAAGCACTGGACTACTAACAACAGGTCAGCGGTTCAAACCACCTGTTACTCCTCAGAAATCCTATATAGGGTTTCTATGAGTTGGAACTGACTCAATGGTATAAAACAGCATAAGTGTAAGTAGTAAAATATCTACCAAGAGAGATTTTGTTCTTGTGGGCTTGATCATAATTTTGACTCTGTTCTCTAGCAGCCGACTTAAAGAGAGAAAGATACTGTGACTGCTGTTGTTGTTGTTGTTGTGAAGTGTAGTCGAGTCGGTTCCCACCCATAGCGATGCTGAATAGGGTTTCTGAGAAGCAGCTGGTGAATTTGAACTGCTGAACTTGCAGTTCAAATGTTTTTGCAGTCTGGCGCATTAACCCACAACGCCACACCAAATCAGTTCTGACTCATAGTGACGCTGTGCACAACACAAGACAACACTGCCTGGACCTGCCCTAACTTCACAGCTGCTCCTATGCTTGAGTCCATTGTTGCAGCTCTTCTATAAATCCTTCCCATTGAGTCAATCCA
>NW_006408706.1:3940280-3947071 GCF_000296735.1 Chrysochloris asiatica
TCTCTGGATAGGGTCATTCATTGCACTTGTGATGTTCTCCTAGGGTCCTTTGTTTCTGGACTGTAATGTTAACTATGCCCCTGTTTTTGTTACAAAACTTCTACCTTTACAATTGTGGCTGCACTTTTTTAAAGACACATTTGCTCCTTCTTCTGACAGAACAGTAGTAGTTACAGAATCAGAGGGGGTCAAACTGACCCTTATCAATAATAAAAACAAACAATTACACAATATTCCAAAACAAAGCAGTAAATCAGGGAAAACACTAATGTAATCAACCATGTTCTCAGTATATCTATAGTAAGCATATTAGCATATTTCATAGGGCAATTAAAAAGCCCTCAAAATAAACATTTGAGAGAACATTAAAACACAGTTTTTTGCAACCAATCTATACTGACCAAAAACACTATAAATTCAGATACAAGCAAGTATCTGATGATCTGACAATCCAAGAATGCATCTTGAAGCACTTAGGGAGACATTTCTTTCAATCTTTAATCAATTGTGTTCCTTTCAATAAGCCTTTGTTAAGAACTGAAATGCAATTACAAAATGTTGCCATTTCAAGTTAATTGCCAGTTAAGTTTCAATGGAGCTCCCAGAGAGAATTGATAACCTCTTCTGAAACTTGAGTTTAACAAGCACATTTGAGAACAAAAGAACCAGCATTCATATAGATGGTCTGAGCAGTCATTTGTGGGTAGCATCAATATTCTCCTCTTAACTTTGAGCCAAGATGTTAGGTGTTCAGTAGGGCAGTAAAAATTAAAATAAAACAAAAATGGAAAACAGAAATTTAAATACACGGAATCTAAAAGAAATAGAATATAATTTTAAGATAAGAGAGTTTCTCCCAAAAGTGAAATTTAAAATATGGAAAACCAATTAAGTTTAAAAAGATAAACTTGAAAATAATTAGATGTAAGCTAAGCAGTAAACTCAAAATGAAAAGACACAGCTGCAAAAATCCATTAATAGTCGAACCATGGAATGTACAAAGTATGAATCTAGGAAAATTGGAAATTGTCAAAAATGAAATGGAACATATAAACAATATCCTAGGCATTAGTGAGCTGAAATAGACTGGTATTGGTCATTTTGAATCTGACAATCACATGGTTTACTCTGCCAGGAATGACAAATTGAAGAGGAATGGTGTCACATTCATCATCAAAAAGAACATATCAAGAGCAGTCATAAGGTACAACGCTGTTCATGATAGGATAATATCCACCTGCCTACAAGAAAGACCAGATAATATCACTATTCTTCAGATTTATGAACCAACCACTAAAGCCAGTGGTGATGAAATTAAAGAATTCTACCAAATTTTTCAGTTTGAAGTTGATTAAACAAGCAATCAAGATGCATTAATAAACACTGGTGATTGGAATGCAAAGGTTGGAAACAAAGAGGAAGGATTGTTGTTGTTAGGTCACCAAGTCAGTACTGACTCATAGCGAACCTCAGCATAAAAAAATGAAACACTGCCTGATCGTATGCCAACCTCACAATTGTTGCCACCCTTTGGTCCATTGATGCTGCCACTTTGCCAACCCATCTTGTTGGGGGTCTTCCTCTTTTTCTCTGACCCTCCACCCTACCAAACACGATATCCTTCCCCAGCAACTGTTCCCTCCTAACAATATGTCCGAAGTATGAGAGATGAAATTGGGCCATCCTGGCCTCCAAGGAGCATTCTGACTGTACTTCTTCCAACACAAATCTGTTTGTTCTTTTGGCAGCCTTTCAATATTCTCCTCCAACACCGTAACTCAAATGCATCAATTCTTCTATGGTCTTCATTATTCACTGTCTAGCTTTCACATGCATATGAGGTTATTGAAAATACCATGGCTTGAGTCAGGTGCACCTTAGTCCTAAAGCTGATGTCTTTCTTTCCAACACTTAGAAAAAGAGTTGTGAAGCTCATTTGTTTAATGCAATATTTCATTTGATTTCTTGGCTGCTGATAGTTGATCCAAGAAGAATGAAGTCCTTGACAACTTCAATATTTTCTCCATTGATAAGAAAGTTGTTAATTGGTCCAGTGGTAAGGATTTTTATTTTCTTTACATTAAGATGCAATCCATACTGAAGGCTGTGGTCCTTGATCTTCATCAGTAAGTATTTTAAGTTCTCTTAACTTTCAGCAAGCAAGGTTGTATCATCTGCATATCACAGGTTGTTAATGAGTCTTCCTCCAATCCTGATGCCACAATTTTCTTCATATAGCCCAATTTCTTGGATTATTTGCTCAGCATACAGGTTGAATAAGTATGGCGTTAGAATACAACCCTGTTGCACAACTTTCTTAATTTTAAACCATTGCGTGTTCCCGTGTTCTGTTCAAACAAATGCCTCTTGGTCTATGTACAGATTCCTCATGAGCATGATTAAGTGTTATGGAATACTCATACTTTGCAATGTTGTCCCTAGCTTGTCATTATCCACACAGTCGCAAGCCTTTGCATAGTCAATAAAGCACAGGTAAACATCTTTCTGATAGTCTATGCTTCCAGCCAAGATCCATCAGACATCACCAATGATATCCCCCATTCCATGTCTTCTTCTGAATCTGGTTTGAACTTCTGGAAGTTCTCTGTCAACATATGCTTGCAGCCATTTCTGTATTACCCTTAGTAAAACTTTACTTATATGGGATAGTAAAGATATTGTCTGATGATTTCTGTGTTAAATTGGGACACCTCTCTTTGAAATGGGCACAAATATGGATCTCTTCCAATCAGTTGGCAGATAGTTGTCTTCCAAAATTCTTGGCAGATGAGTGAGTGCTTCCAGTACTACTTTACTTCCTTGATAGATTTTAATTGTTATTCCATCAATGCCTGGTGCCTTTTTCTTTGTCAATTCCTTCAATGCATCTTGGACTTCTTCCTTCAGTATCATTGGCTCTTGATCATATGCGACCTCTTGAAATGGTTGAATATCAACCATTTCCTTTTGGTATAGTGACTCTGTGTGTTTCTTCCATGTTCTTTTGGTACTTTATGCAACACTCAATAATTTGTCCAGAGAATCCTTCAATAACGAAAGTCAAGGCTTGAATTTTTTTCTTTATTTCCCCCAGCTAGAGAAATGCTAAGCACGTTCTTCTCTGTTGGTTTTCTGACTCCAGATCTTTGCAAATTTCATTGTAGCATTTGACTTTGTCTTCTTGAGCAGACATTTGAAAGGTTCTGTTCAGCTCTTGTACCTCCTCATTTCCTCTATTTGCTTTAGCATCTCTATGCTGGAGAGCAAGTTTCAGTGTCTCTTCTGACATCTATTTTGAGCTTTTCCTTCTTTGTTGTCTTCTTAATGACTTTTTGCTTATTTCCTGTATGATGTTCTTGATGTCATCCCACAACTTTTCTAGTCTTTGGTCTTTAGTGTGTAAGGTATCAAATCTGTTCTTCAGAGAGGAAGGATTACTAGTTGGAAAATATGACCTTGCTGAGAGAAACGATGCTGGAGATCTCAAGTTAGAATTTTGCAAGACCAATGAATTCTTCATCACAAATATCTTGTTTAAACAGCATAAAAGATGACTATACACAAGAACCTCATCAGAAGGAATGCACAGAAATCAAATTGCCGACATCTGTGGAAAGAGACAGTGGAAAAGCTCCATATCATCAGCCAAAACAAGGCCAAAGGCAGACTTTGGAACAGACCAGCAGTAGTTCATATGCAAATTCAGATGGTAGCTGAAGAGACTGAAAACAAGTCCATACGAGCCAAAATATGACCTTGCATATTACACCTTAATTTAGAGAACATCTGAAAAACAGATTTGAAGTATTAGGCACTAAAGACCAAAGATCAGAAGAGTTGTGGGATGACATCAAGAATATCAAACAGGAAGAAAGCAAGTCATTGAGAAGACAATTGAGAAGGGAAACACCAAAATGGATATCAGAAGAGAGTCTGTAACTTGCTTTCCAGAGCAGAGATGCTAAAGCAAGTGGAAGGAGTGAGGAGATACAAAAGCTGAACAGAAAATATCAGAGGTCAGCTCTAGAAGATAAAGTCAAATATTATAACAAAATATGCAAAGACCTGTACTTAGAAAACCAAAAAGGAGGAATTCACTCAGCATTTCTCAAGCTGAGGGAACTGAAGAAAAAATTCAAACCTGGACGTGTAATATTGAAGGATTCTGTGGGCAAAAGCAGAGATTATCAGAAAGATGTTTACCTATGCTTTATTGACTACACAAATGCTTTCGATTGTGTAGATCATGACAAGCTACGGACAACATTGCAAAGTATGTGTATTCTGGAACCCTTAATTGTGCTCATAAGGAATCTGTACGTAGACCAAGAGGCAGTTGTTCGAACAGAACATAGGAATACTGAATGGTTTAAAATTAAGAAAGTTGTGTAACAGGGTTATATTCTTTCACTATACTTATTCAATCCTTATGCTGAGCAAATAATCTGAGAATCTGGGTTCTATGAAAAAAAAAAAAAAAACTTGGCATCAGGATTGGAGGAAGACTCATTACTAACCTGTGATGCACAGATGATACAACCTTGCTTGCTGAAAGTGAAGAAGACTTAAAACATTTACTGATGAAGATCAAAGAGCACAGTCTTTGGTATGGGTTGCATCTCAATATCAGGAAAACAAAAGTCCTCACCACTGGACCAATAAACAGCATTCTTATCAATGGAGAAAAGATTGAAGTTGTCAAGGACTTCATTCTTCTTGGATCAACTATCAACACTCGTGGAAGCAGCAATCAAGAGATCAGACAACGTATTGCATTGGGAAAATCTGGTACATAGGAACTTTTTAAAGTATTGAAGAGCAGAGATGTCAGCTTCAGGACTAAGGTGCGCCTGACCCAAGCAATGGTATTTTCAATAGCCCTGTATGCATGTGACAGCTGGAAAGTAAATAAGGAAGACCATAGAAGCATTGATGCTTTTCAGTTAGGGTGTTAGAGGAGAATTTCGGAAGTGCCATGGGCTGCCAAAAGAACCAATAGATCTGTATTGGAAGAAGTGCAGCCAGAGTGTTCCTTGGAGGCCAGGATGACCAAACCTAGTCTCTCATACTTCAGACATATTGTTAGGCAGGACCAGTCACTTGAGAAGCTTATCATATTTGGTAGGGTGGAGGGTCAGAGAAAAAGAGGAAGACCCCAAGCGAGATGGATTGGCAAAGTGGCAGCATCAAAGGGCTCAAGCATGGCAACAATAGTGAGGTTGACCCAGGATCAGGCAGTGTTTCATTATGCTGTGCATAAGGTTGCTATAGTCAGTACCAACTTGACGGCACCTAACAGCAACAACAATGGGCAAAATACTAAACGATGAAGAAAGCATCAAAAGAAGATGGAAGGGATACACAGAGTCAATATACCAAAAATAAATGGTCGATTGTAGTGATGCTTGTATCAGGCTGTGAGCCAGTATTTCATGGGGACTGTCAATTTGAGCAGTCCTCCTGCCAAAGTAGGAGAAAATCAGCAGTGGATGCAGTATTTACTGGACACAACAACAAAGTCCTGATAAGATCAGCAGCTCAGCCTAGCAATAAGAACAAAAACAACTTCATGAAGGGTCAGCATGTTCATTATTCTCCACTCCTTACCAGAAATAATGTACCCACTTCTGTTTACTCTTTCTTGTTCTTGTTTACTTGCTTCAACAAATTTCTGTGTCATTGTTGGTCGGGGTCTCAGTCTAGTCTCCCCTCTCAAGTGACCAACCTAGGTCCCTCAGTGCATTGCATTTGGACTCTGAGTAGTTATTGTCACCAAAACAGTAGATGTTCAAAGGTTTCAAGAGGTAATATATGATGAAAAACCAGTGATATTAAAAGAAAAAATTGAGTTGCACTGAAGTCATTGGCAAAGAACAATGGAATTGATGGAATACAAATTGAAATCTTTCAACAAAGTGAAGTGGTACTCTAGGCGCTCACTGATCTCTGCCAAGAAATTTGGAAGACAACTACCTGGCCAACTGACTGGAAGAGATCTGTATTCGTGCCCATTCCAAAGAGAGGTGACTCAACAGAATGCAGAAATCATCAGACAATATCACTGATATCCCATGAGAATAAAGTTTTACTAAAGGTTATACAGACATGGCTGCAAGCATACATTGATATAGAACCTCCTGAGGTTCAAGCCAGTTTCAGAAGAGGATATGGAATGAGGGATGACATTGCTGATGTCGGATGGATCTTACCTGAAAGCAGAGAATACCAGGAAACTGTTAACTTGTACTTTATTGACTATGCAAAGGATAGACTGTGTGGATCATGACAAACTATGAACAATATTGCAAAGTATGAGCATTCTGGAACACTTAATTTTGTTCATGAGGAACCTGTACATAGATCAACAGGTAGTTGTTAGACTAGAACAAGGGAACACTGAATGGTTTAAAATTAGGAAAGGTGTGCACCAGAGTTGTATTCTTCCACCATACTTATTCAACCTGAATGCTGAACAAACAATTCAAGAAACAGGAGTATATAATGAAAAATGTGGCATCAGGATTGGAGGAAGGCTCATTAACAACCTGCAATATGCATATGATACATCCTTGCTTACTGAAAGCCAAGAGGACTTAAAATACTTACTGATGAAGATCAAAGACCACAGCCTTCAGTATGAGTTGCAAATCAATGTAAAGAAAACAAAAATCCTCACCACTGGACCAATAAACAACATCCATATAAATGTAGAAAAGATTGAAGTTGTCAAAGATTTCATTCTTCTTGGATCTACCATCAACACTCATGGAAGCAGCATTCAGGAAATCAAA
>NW_006408706.1:3948132-3948779 GCF_000296735.1 Chrysochloris asiatica
CCCATGGTACAGAGAAACAGAGAGAGGCATGTTTTACATCATCAGATACAGACACCACCTCCCTGCAGCCACTACCCCCCACCCTCCACTGCCTCGGCCTAGACCAGCCCTCTGCCAAGCCGCTGAAGCTCAGGAACACCCAAAGCACAGGCCCACCCACTGAGGCCAAGGCCTGCCCCGAGGCCCAACCTGCCCACAGACTGGTCACAAAGGCCCAGACCCAACCAAGACTAAAATCGCCTACCCACCACGTGGCCCAAGCGGCCCACTGCCTGGTCGCCACCAAGGTCAAGGGCCTCTGAGGCCCAACCCTCCTTCAGGCCGGTCACTGACGCCCAGGCCCCAGAGGCCCAAACCGCCCACCCTAGGCTCAACCCACCTGCCCGAGGCCCAAACGGCCTGCCACCGAGGCCCAGGCCCAACTGAGGCCCAAATTGCCCACCCGTCGCCGCCTGCCACCTATCTCCTGATCATATTACCAATAATTATAATAAAATAAGAATAATCAAGCCCAATAAGAAACAATTAACATTATTGAAGCATGTCGAAAAACAGAAAAGAGCAGCAGATGCAAATGAGCTGGAGACAGACAAAGGCTTCATAGAGAAGGAGGAGCGGGTTCTAGATATGCCTGAGAGGGAATTCAG
>NW_006408706.1:3960723-3964957 GCF_000296735.1 Chrysochloris asiatica
GGGAGAGAGGGGGGGCCTGCGGGGTATAACCTTTGGTTGGGTGATGATGCATGGACAGGATGGTAACTATGGCAATGAAACGATGTATGATAGAATGAGTGTAAAACCAACGTTCCCACATGTAAACTATCACACAATAAAAGAAAAAATATATAGACAAATAAAATTACATTAATTGGTTTAAATGAAAAAATATTGTACAAAATGTGAGATACGTATTTAAGCTAAAGGAAAAGAAGAAAACCTAAAGTATAAAAATAAAATAAGAAAATTAGAGTAGAAATGACACATAAACATAATGGTAGAAACAATAAATTTTAGGTCAACATTGAAGTGATGAATCACAGAGAACTTCACCATTCCTTAGCACACTAGGGGAAAAATTTCTTTACAAGGGAAGATTTTGGTTGAAGTGACTTTGCATGAAATATCATCTGATGATATATCCATTCTTCAAGTACAGGGCTATTTTTAGTAAAAAGATTCACTTCTTTTGAGAGCAAGTCAGGCTGCTAAGCAGCCTCACCTCTTGGTACAGTCTTTGTTTATAAGCTTTGTTCAAATTTGACTGATGATTTTTGTCTAGTTTGATGCTTATTGTTACTTCTGATGACTCCTAGTAAAAGAGGTAAGACTCTGCACTGTCTAGATGTATTATGGCTCTTACATTGTTGTTAAGGACCTTTGAGTTGGTTCCTACTCATAGCAACCCTGTGTAGGGTTTCAGGGTGTCCACTGCTGACCTTGTTATTCACAGTCCAGTGCTGATCCTTGTTAAGTGCCATTGAGTTGGTACCTACTCATAGAGACCTTATACACAGCAGAGTGAAACACTGCCCGATCATGGACCAACCTCACAGTTGTTGCCACGCCCATTGATGCCGCCCCTTTGCCAATCCATCTTGCTGGGGATCTTCTTCTTTTTCTCTGACTCTCTGCCTTACCAAACATGATATCCTTCTCTAGCGACTGGTCCCTCCTGACAATATGTGCAAAGTATAAGAGACAAAGCTTGGCCATCCTGGCCTCCAAGGAGCACTGTGGTTGCACTTCTTCCAACATAGATCTGTTGGTTCTTTTGGCAGCCTATGGCACTTTCAATATTCTCATCAATTCTTTTACGGTCTTCCTTATTTACTGTGCAGCTTTCACATGCATATGAGCTTATTGAAAATATCATGGCTGATTCTACAGCACAACAAATGAGTCTTATAAATCATCATTTATTAATTTTTTTTTTTAAAAAGCGTTGGGGGAAAATCACTAACAAGATCTGGCTTACTGGTTGGATGTAGACTAGTGGAAACTCCTGAGACTATGGCCCTTATTCAGTCACCCTTTGGGTCTGGAGCTGAACTGGCCCCTGTTGTTCAGTGTGAGCTAAACAATAGACAGGTTAATAAGAGTAACAATAACCTTTGGGAGGAATGCATTCCTTGGATTAATCAATCATTTGTAATAAAATAGGGCAGCATTTACCAAAGAGCAAATTTCAAAAGAATTAGCAAAAAAGGAGGAATGGAAAGGGGAGACACAGGGAGGAAGCGTGACAGGTGATGTTACATTGTGGTGATTGCAATGAATGCTATGACACAAATTTAGTATAAATCGTTCAGTGGAAAACTGATTTGCTCTGCAAACTTTCATCCAATTATCTATTAAAAGGTTTAAAAATGAAATAAAAAATTAAAAGAATTGAAAAGAAATTTTATTTGTGAGTTTTAAAATGTTACAGAAAATACAAATTAAAAGTCTGAGAATAATAATAAATTTTAAAATAGGATCTCTTGAATTATTTCTATAATGATAGCACTGTTTAGCCTAACCAGATTTTGGTCCAACATAGAGCACCACACAGTATCCAGTAATGACCACAGGCCCTAGCTGAGTAGTCACTTCACACACATGATCTAATTAAATCCTCATGTTAACTAGTGATGTGGTTAGTCCTGGTGTAGCACTGTGGGATAAAGTACTGGATTGAAAAGTCAGTTTGAATCACAAGGTCGGCGGTTCTAATTTATCAGCTACTCCTTGGAAACTAAACAACAACAAAACAACAGCAATGATACATTTAAAACTGAGACTTTGAGAGGTTTACGAAATATTCCAATGAAAACATATATAGCTATTTCATTCATTCATTCATGCATTTATTCATTCATTCTACTAGTCAACAGATCATTTTCAACCTATATACTAGGCTGAGACAATAAGGATGCAGTAGGGAATATGACAAACAGTTCCCGTGCAGTGACTACTGAAAAACTGTTGTGGAAAATGGATATTAAATGATTAATGACAACAATGTATAATTGTTCTTGATGTTGTTAAGTGTCATTGAGTTGATTCTTACCCATAGCGACCCTATATACAGTTTCCAAGGTTCAGCTGGTGAGCTTGAACCACCGACCTTGCAGTTCAAATGACTTTGCAGTCTGACGCATTAGCCCACCGTGCCACAACAGGATTCAGAAAGTGGTAATAGGAAAGACAAAGAGAGAACTAGGAACTTGAGTTAATATAAAGACTAAATTTACTGTACAAATCTTGACAAAACGAAGAGGTTAGTTATTCCAAGAAAGAAGAATTCTAGAAATATGGATCAGTATATACAAAGGCTCAGAGCCTAAAGAGATGCATCAGAGCAATAGAAAAATCTTTCTGACCCAAGTGAGGCATATCAGATGGAAATGGGCAAGAGGAGATTGGTAGGCCAGAATTGGATTTTGGAAGGGCCTTGTAAGACATGTGGATGAATTTATAATTTATCCAGTACAAGGAAACTGATCTCTTTGTGTCTACTGCCACTTCTATCCACAAAACAGGCACACCACATAAATTCTTGTTCTTCCATGCAATTTGCTCTTCTTGCCCCTGTACCCATGTCCTTCCATACCCTTCAATATATCATATGGAATATCTCTACTCACTGCTTATATCAAGACCTTCTCCAAGGAAAATTGGTCACTGTTTCTCTTCTTCATGGAATTTTGTTTGTATCTCTTAGTGAAATTTAGTTGTTTCAAAGACCATTTGAATGAAACTTTCTCCAGAGAAGAGGTTGTGCTAATGTATTTTGTTATTTCAGCAAATGGTATATCAATCTATGAATGAATGAATGAAAACAGTGTCTGTGTCTATAGTAAATTATTATAGTACTTATAACTTAAATGTGATTTTTTTGTTGTCTTGATGTTGCACTGTGGGTTAATGTACTAGACTGCAAGATTTGAACCGAAAGGTTGGAGGTTCAAGATCAATAGCCACTCCTTGGAAACCATATACAGGGTCACTATGAGTCAGAACTGACTTGAGGGCACTTAGCAACAACAACAACAATGCAGTGTTAAGTGTTGTTCAGTCGGTTCTGACTCATAGCAAACTTGTATAAAGCTTCCAAGGAACGGCTTGGTGGATTTGAACTGATGACCTTGTAGTTAGCAGTCCAGTACTTATCCTGCAGTGCTACACTAGGATTCCTCTTTTTTATATAAGTCATATACAACATGTTGTTGTTGAGTGCCTTCGAGTCGATTCCGACCCATAGCGGCCCTGTATAGGGCTTCCAGGGAACAGCTGGTGAGCTTGAACTGCCGACTTTGCAGTTCAAACAGCTTTGCAGTCTGGCGCATTAACCCACAGCGCCACACCAGGACTCCCTGTTGTTGTTACAGTCTACTTTGTACCAACTAATAACGACCTTATTCACAGCAGAACGAAACATTGCCTGATCCTGGGCCAACCTCACTATTGTTGTCATGTTTGAGCTCATTGATACTGGCATCTTGCTGGCAGTCTTCCTTTTTTTCTCTGACCATCTACCCTACCAAACATGATATACTTCCCCTGCAACTAGTTCCTCCTGACAACATGTCCGAAGTATGAAAGACGAAGTTAGGCCATCCTGGCCTCCAAGGAGCACTCTGGCTGCACTTCTTCCAACAAAGATCTGTTGGTTCTTTTGGCAGCCCATGGCACTTTTAATAATCACCTCCAACACCATAACTCATATGCGTCAATTCTTTGTCTGGTCTTCCTTATTCACTGTCCAGCTTCAGTATCTTTGGCTCTTGATCTTACACTACCTCTTGAAGTGGTTGAACATCAACCATTTCCTTTTGGTACAGAACTCTGTGTAGTCCTTCCATCTTCTTTTGGTGCTTTCTGCATCATTCAATAATTTCCACAGGGAAACCTTCAATAACAAGTTGCGGCTTGAATTTTTTCTTCA
>NW_006408706.1:3965670-3966841 GCF_000296735.1 Chrysochloris asiatica
CATTTCAATCACCATTAATGATCAATACATCTTGATTGCATGTTTGACTAATTTCAGATTGAAGAAGTTAGTAGAATTCTTCTATTTCCTCCTCACTGGCTTTAGTGGTTGGTGCGTAAATTTGAGTAATAGTGGTATTAACTGGTCTTCAATGTAGGTGCATGGATATTATCGTATCATAGACAGCGTTGTCATGACTGATCTGGATATGGTCTTTTTGACAATGAATGCAGCACCATTCCTCTTCAATTTGTCATTTCCAGCTTAGTAAACCATGTGATTGTCTGATTCAAAACAGCCAATACTAGTTCATTTCAGCTCACTAATGCCTAAGATATCGATGTTTATGTGTTCATTTCATTTTTGACAGTTTCCAATTTTCCTAGATTGATACTTCATACATTCTATGTCCCTATTATTAATGCATGCTTACAGCTGTTTCTCTTCATTATGTGTTGTGCTCCCTCAGTAATTGATGATCCCACGTGCTTTTCTCCCACAGGCTTTATTCCATTCGCATCATCATGGTCAATTGTACTTTGAGGAGGCAGCTCTTCCCCAGTCGCATTTTGAGTGCCTTCCAATCTGAAGGGCTCATTTTCCGGCACTATATCTGACAGCATTTCTC
Source organism: Chrysochloris asiatica (assembly GCF_000296735.1). NCBI lineage: Eukaryota > Metazoa > Chordata > Mammalia > Afrosoricida > Chrysochloridae > Chrysochloris > Chrysochloris asiatica. The sequence goes on from NW_006408706.1 coordinate 3,966,299, forward strand.
TGCTATTCATACAGATTTCAGTGACTAAATATTCAGAAGTAGTTCCTCACTCCTTCTTCCTAGTGTGTCTTTGTCTGGAAGCTCATCTGTAACCTGTCCACCATGGGTGACCCTGCTGGTATTTAAAATACCAGTAGCATAGCTTCCAGAATCACAGAAACTCACAAGCCACCACAGTACAACAAACTGACAGCTGAGTGGTGGATATGTAATATAGAAATCATTAAAATATAGATAATTCCAATTTCATTATCTATATTTTAATGATTTCTATATTACATTAAAATAAAATGCTGTGAGAGAGAAAACCATCTGGGGAAAGCCTTTTCTGGAGAAGCCCAGACATGGGAGCAGGTTTTATGTGTTTAAGAAATAGCCAAGAAGCCAATGTGGCTAGAAAGGAATAAGCAAAGGGAAAAGTGATAAGAGATCATTTACATAGATGTGGAAATATGTGATGAAATGAAAAGGAGATCTTGATGTAATATCCCTTTTAACTTTTCTGAAAGGTTATCATATTTATATGTATATTGCTAACTTTTT
>NW_006408706.1:3967051-3970411 GCF_000296735.1 Chrysochloris asiatica
CAGTTTAAACCAACCTTGCATTCCAGTGCTTAATCCTACAGCACCACACAAACATACTAAAATGTTATCAATGATTATTTCTTAGTAGTGCTATTTATGGATGGTTTGAAACTTGCATTATCTGTATTTTAATGATTTCTATATTACATATATTACAAGTATGCACAAATTTAAAAAATGTTTTTGGTCCACTTGTGACTGCTAGCAATTTATTTACATATTAACAGTTGTTGTTGTTATTAAGTGCCATCGAGTCGGGTCCGACCCATAGTGACCCTGTACAGGGTTTCCGAGGGTGTAAATCTTTAAGGGAGTAGAAAGCCTCATCTTTCTCCCGCGGAGCCGCTGGTAGTTTCGAACCGCTGACCTTAAGGTTCGCAGCCCGATTCGTAACTACCAGTGCATGATACTATTTATTTCACTTCCCCCTTATGTATCCCTGGGTTTTATCACACTGTTTCCTTTGGTATCTGATATTTGAAATATGAGAATAAGTTTTTTTAAAAAAATAGGTATTGCTTCTTGGGTTCCAGTTCATATATGCATCTGGTTATTCCAAACAAAACATGTTTAAACATGTGTCTGTGATCAGTGACTTGCTGCAGACAAGATCTCTCAGTAACAGATGTGCTTTAGTCTTTTTAAGGGGCCTTCAAAAAACAGGTACAGTCAAAATTGTGGCTACTGAGGGGATCTTCTGGTCCTGCTAAATTCAAAGCAGAGAGGCTAGCTCAGAGGGTTATTGTGATTTTTTTTTAGATTCCAAACGGATAGATTTTCATAAAGGACACAGCATGATCACAGGAGATTATTATGAAAAAGTTTTAAGGAAATTGTATAGGAGAGAAAAAGGCCAGAAATATTGTGCCAAGAAACAATAGCTTCACTTTTTTTACAAAAAGTTTTATTATGAATTGAATGGAAGTTTACAAGACAGAGCATCAGTTTTACATTCAACAAATCATATCTTTGTTTCATTACAATGACTATAATCCCCTCCATGTACCATTAGTTAACAGCATTTATCTCTACTCATTTTAGCTTTTTTTTTTTAAAACACTCAGGCATATACAATATTTTAAACTACCAAAGGGCACATTCTTCAAGTCTGCCTCCTGGCCACCAGCTCTCAATCCCTCTTGTTCCATGCATCTAGAGTCCTCAGCTGCTCCCTCTCTCCATGTCCTCATCTCTGCCTCCATCTCTGGTGTTGCTGTTTCTCGGGATAAGGCCCCACATTCTGCTTGTGCTCTTCTCCCTTGATGGTCCAAGGGTCTTCTGTTTCTAGACTTTAAGATTAACTACTCCCCTGTTTTTTTTTTACAAACTTCAACCTTTACAGATGTGACAATCACAATTAGTCTTGATAACAATTACTCACTATTTTCATAAGAATGTTATCCTCGTCTCTTTTTACCAGACCCATTCACACAAGATGAAAACTATTCAGTGTGGACTCTATCTTCCCCCCTACACTCTTAAACTAAACTCCCTCTTGAAATATTGTAAGCCAGTCACTTTGTGCTTTATTGTCCCCTCATTTTAGGTAGCCAATGTTTAAGTTGCCTGTCCCTATCTACCATGTATAAAGAGGGGATAACATTGATAATGATGTTAAGACTCCTTCACTCTCTGTTGGTATTTGGAGCTACTACCTCCATGAGTATAGGCCAAGTTCATCAAATTTTTAGCTTTACATTTTAATACTGTTGTTCAATAAAGGGTTCTATAATTTTGTAGTAATCCTTCTTGACTTAGCCTCTTATATCTTATTCTATGTATTTCTTTGGTTGTTACTGAGATTGAGCTCATTCTCATTAAAACTCTCTTTTCATTACAACTCTCGTTTCCTCTTTCTATTATTCTTTATATAAATAGACTGTTGTTAAATGTCGTTGAGTTGGTTCCTACTTATAGTGACTCTGTGTAGCAACTGGTGGTTTTGAACTGCTGACCTCATGGTTTGAAGTCTAGTACTGATACTACAGTGCCACACCAGGAGTACAATAAATAGACTAGAATAAGTAAATTCTCAGTATGCCAATAACTTAATTGGTTAGTGTCTGAAGTAGTTACTGCAAGCAGAACATGTTTGCTCATGTTCCTTTTGTTAAGCAGGTCTTTCCCAAGCTTTCTGCATACTAGTTAGCTCTCATGCCTGGCTTGAATCCTAAAAAAATTGAGATAATGATCAATTAATGATAATACTTGTCTGAAATTTGAAAATTGTTTGGTAACATAACAAATGCCAGGATGACTATTATGAACACCCAGTTGGCTTAATTAAAATGAAAAATGAAACAATAAATTAATAGCAAGATGAACAATCAAGAATAGTTGCCTACTTTCCAATAGCTCTTTTATGATAATGTTGTTATTGTTATGTCCCATAGAGTTGTGTTAAAGGTTTTTGTATTTTTTATATTATCAGACTTTGGAAGTAAAAAGTAATGTTATGTGAAAATTAATGACATTAAAATTGCATGTAATATTCTATTCAGTTAAAATTTTAAATCATGAATGCAAGATATGGATTTTATATTTTCTATGTTTGTCTAATGCATACTTGGACTCCTGGCATGGTGCTGTAACTTGGACTGAGAACCACAAGATTGGCAATTCAAACCCACCAATTACTTCTTGGAAATCCTACACAGTGTCACTATAAGTTGGAACTGACTTGATGGCACTTAACAACCACAAACAGGTATACTTAATCTTCTTTAGTTAGCTTTTTAAGTGTTTTCTTACTGTCTATTTAAAGAATACTGCATATTCAGAAGATAGAGTCAATGGATTCTATATGTTAAAAAGATCAGTGAACCAGAAAATATGGTGTGCAAAGTACGAAATATTTTAGATTACTCATAAAAATAGTTTCAATATTGAAAAGGGAAGACAGATGTTCTCACGCTTAAAATTAGATTTCAAATGTCAACATATGAAACCACATGAAAAGTTATAAATTCCTTAGAGAAAATTTAAAAATTACAAAACATTTAGCCAAAAGTCTTAAGTAACTTCCAATTGTGTTATAAATAGTCAAAGCATGCAAATCAGTTTAAAAACCCTAGAGAATCTATGATTGAAATTTCATTAAATATAATTTGAAGATTTTTTTGTTGCTTTTAATACAGTTGATTGAGAGTAACGTCTAATAAGTAATGAGATCATAAAAATGTAAATCTAAGGCTTTTATTTCATCAAAATGGTAGACCACCAGAGCAGTGAAACTCTCCCAAGCATTTAGTGCCTGAAATAACTAAATATAAAAATATTTGAAAACTCATGGCAAGTTATGCAGTAAATTAAGAAAAACTATTAGAGGCCAGAATTGAAAATAAAATTTAAAAAAAAAAA
>NW_006408706.1:3970511-3974472 GCF_000296735.1 Chrysochloris asiatica
ACCATTTGACAATTCTTATAGACTCAAGTCTATATGCTCTATACACCAAGGGAGGGAGAAGACAAAGCATGGACTTGAATTCTGTAGAAAGCCATATTCGAGGTATGCTCAAAATTCTGCACTCCCACCTCCCAAAGTATAGTACCTAGAAAAAGATGGTGAGAACACTTCCTTTGGGTGAAGGATAATATAAAAACAAATAAACAAACAAACAAAAGAAAAATACTTTGAGAATTTCTAACCAAGAGACCTTACATACATGAGTATGGGGCATGAGTTCACATGCCCCATAACTGCATGATTTCAAAATTTAAGCTCATCATTTGAAGTGATTCTGGATTTGAAGTGGTCCAAAGAAGCACACAAAAGGAAATACAAAACTATTGTGGAGTCCTGGTGTGGCACTGTAGGATAATGCGCTGGACCATAGGTCAGTTTGTACCTCAAGTTTGGTGGTTTAAACCCACCAGCTGCTCCTCAGAAACCATACAGGGTTGCTATAAGTCGAAACTGACTCAATGGCACTTCGCAACAACATGGAGGAAAGACTTTAAAGCGCACTTTCAGAATTCTAGTGACTATCATCTCACAATAAAATGCCATTAAACATATGAGGAAACAGTCATACACAAGTGCAGTAGACTTAATTGCTTAATATGACCCTCCAACTATAGTCCCCCATTTTGTGATGTATTTATAAATCCTATCTTCTATGCTGTGGTTATGGTCCCATTTTGGAGTGAGTTTTCTATTATGTTAATGAGTCAGGATTAAAGTGGGATATATCTTGAGTCCCTGCCTTACTAGATGGTGTAACTCAAGTCACTATTCTTAGTTTCCTTGGGTGCGTGGTCTGCAAATTAGTCTCACCTTTGATATTTGTATTGAAACATTAATTATCTTCCTGTTTTAAGGTGTACACTTAGTAGGCAAACTTTAGCTTCCTATTTAATTAAGAAAACTAGGAGGCTGAGACTAGACCTGGCCCACCTAACATCTTGTAGGAGTAGACAATATGTCCTCAACCTGGCATTTTGATGTGAGAAGACTGAAAACACACCTCCATCAACACCCCAAAAATGGGCAAAATGCCAATTTTGTGACACCTTTCTGACTGAGGATTGCTTCTTCTGAGTCATTCTGATGAACACCAAACAGACACCAAATACTGCCCAAAATACCCCATACCCCAGGCCCAGAATTAGGGGAGATATCTTGGTGATGTGAGTCCCAGTGCTTTTTTGGCTTAGCTAACCAAACCATTTTGAGTCTTTGTAGCTAAACAACTTTGGCAGAATTCTTTCTCTTGCTCTGGATCCTGCATCTGGCTTGCCTCTGTCTAATCTCCAGTTCTTAGAGTGCCACACAGTAGTCCTAAAAATTAAAATATGTAGTATGCTAATTGACCTTGATGTTTCCTGAGAATATGCCCTGAGCCCTCAGACTGTGCTGCTTGTTCTCTTAAGGCATTTAGTTATGGCTAAGTTGTTTTCATAATTTTACATGATCTGCTGTAGTCCTGGAGTGGTACCATAAAATAAGCACTAGATCTTAATGTTGCTCTGAACTGCAAGGTCAGCAGTTCAGGCTCACCAGTCAGGCTCCTCAGAAACCCTGTACAGAGTTGCTAAGTGTTGGAACTGACTCAGCAGCACTTAACAACAACAACTATGATCTACTATATACATGGATATACTTGTATTTGTAACATGTGCAAATACATAGGTAGAGATATCCTGTCAAATCTCTATATACCTGGGTATTATCCTATTTCAACCACTCACTTGGCAGTTTGTCATACTGTGGTGGCTTGCCTGTTACTGTGATTCTGAAAACTATGCCATAGGTATTTTAAATATAGGCAGGGTCAACCATGGTAGGTAGGTTTCATATGAGCTTCCAGACAAAGACAGACTAAGAAGAAGGAGAGACAGACTACTTCTGAATATTTATTCACTGGAAACCTTATAAATGGCTGTGGACAACTATGATAATATCAGAATATTGATGACTGAAACATGATGAAGAATGTCAGAGTATTATCAAATATAGTGCCGTAAGATGATATAGTGTCCCTCAGGTTGGAAGGCACTCAAAATATGACTGGGAAAGAACTGCCTCCGTGAAATGGTTGACTGTGATGACACAAATGGAGTAAAGTCTTTGAACCCTTCATTTTCTGATGGGGCACAACTCAAATTGAAGAGAAACTGCTGTAGCAATCATTAATAATCTGAAAATGGAATGTATGAAGTATGAATCTGGGAAAATTGGAAATTGTGAAAAATGAAATGGGATGCATAAATATCAATATCCTAGGCAATATCCTGGTGTTGTGCTGTGGGTTAATGCACCAGACTGTAAAGCCGTTTGAACTGCAAAGTCAGCAGTTCAAGCTCACCAGCTGCTCCTTTGAAACTCTATACAGGGCCACTATGGGTCAGAATCAACTCGACGGCACTTAACAACAACGACAACAGGCATTAATGAACTGAAATGGACTGGTATAGGCCATCTGACAATCATTTGGTTTACTCTTCTGGAAATAAAAAACTGAAGAGGAATTGCACCACACTGATCATTTAAAAAAATATACAATGCTGTCTGTGATAGGATAAAACTCATAAACTTACAAGGCAGACGAATTAATACAAATATTATTCAAATTTACACACCAACCACTAATGTCAGTGATGACAAAACTGAAGAAATCTACCAACTTCTTCAGTCTGAAATTGAACCAACATCCAATCGAGATGTATTGATAATTACTGGTGATTGGAATGCAAAGGTTGGAAACAAAGAGAAAAGAATCAGTAGTTGGAAAATATGGTCTTTGTGATATAAATCATGCTGGAGATCACTTGATATAATTTTGCAAGACCAATGATTTCTTCATTTTAAATACCTTTTTAAAAACAACCTTCTTACATTACACATGGACCTCACCAAATGGAATACATAGAAATCAAACTGACTACATTTGTGGAAAGAGACGGTAGAAAAGCTCCATATCATCAGACAAAACATGGCCAGTGTCAAACTATTAAACAGACCATCAATTGTCATAAGTAAGTTCAGGCTGAAGCAGAAGAAAATTGAAACACATCCATGAGATCCAAAACATGACTTTGAATATATTCCACTTGAATTTAAAAATCATCTGCAGAACAAACTTGATGCATTAGACACTAAAGACCGAAGACCAGAAGAGTTGTGGGATGACATCAAGAACATCATAAAGGAAAAAAAGCAAAAGGTCACTAAGAAGACAAGACAGAGGAAAAGACCAAAATGGATTTCAGGAGAGACATCCAGCTCTCCAGCTAAAGCCAAGCCTTAACTTGTGGTATTGAAGGATACTATGGGAAAAATATTGAATGATGCAGAAAGCATCAAAAGAAGATAGAATACAGTCACTGTACCAAAAAGAAATGGTTGATGTTTACCAATTTCAAGAGGTAGCAAACTATCAAGGGCCAATGATCCTAAAAGAAGAAGTCCAAGGTACATTGAAGGCATTGGCAAAGAACAATGCTCTGGTAATTGATGGAATGCAAACAGAAAATTTTCAACAAATGGATGCAGCACTGGAGGCACTCACTCATCTATGCCAATAAGTTTGGAAGACAAATATCTGGCCAACTGACTGGGAGAGATCCATACCTGTGCCCATTACAAAGACGACCCAATGGAATGTAGAACTCATCAGACAATATCAATGATATCATATTGTTGTTGTCAGGTGCCATTGAGTCAGAACCGACTCATAGCGACCCCATGCACAGTAGAACGAAACAATGTCCAACCCCGGGCCAACCTCACTACCGCCGCCACACTTGATGCCATCAATGATGCCACCTGGCAGATCCATCTCGTTGGGGGTCTTCCTCTTTTTCTCTGACCCTCCATCTTACCCAGCATGACATCTTTTTCTAACGACTGTTCCCTCCTGACAATA